>NW_027464643.1:550000-832500 GCF_043290135.1 Rhipicephalus microplus
TAACATACCCTAACATTCGCACTTGTATCTAAAAACGCTCTATTACACTGTTTCGTTCACAATTGCGATATTTGCATAACTTCATAGTTTTTCAGACCTTATTGCAGTACAGAACGCCGTATCTCGCTAAATGACATCGTTCTTTAAGGTTTCACGATGCTTGCATCGTGAAACCTTAACGAGAATATCACAATATAGCAGTTTCGCACTTGTAACGGTACAACACGCAGTATTTGTCTGGTTCATGCCGTTTTGCGTGCTTTCACAACATTTCACCTATCGCAGTTTCGTACTCGCAATAAAACAACACTATCTCGTTAGATGACGTCGTTTTTGGTGGTTTCACGACGCTACCTAGCTTAAACTAACATAACTACACCTAACATAACCTTCGCACTTCTATCGTTAGAAAACGTTTTACTCGCTACTTCACATTGCTTTCTAGAACATTACGACGGTTTCAAGCGCTTTCACAATAGATATCGCAGTTCCCGACTTGTAATGGTGAAAAACACTGCATCTCACTAAGTGACATTGTTTAATGCGGTATTACGATGGTTCATATCTTAACCTAACCTAGCCTAATCTAACCTTACCTAACCTAACCTAACCTAACCTAACGAAACTTAACCTAACCTAACCTAACCAAACACATTCCAACCCAACCCAACCCAACCTAACCTAACCTAACCTAACCTTACCTAACCTAACATAACCTAACCCAACCCAACCCCACCTAACCCAACCCAACCCAACCCAACCCAACCTAACCTCACCTAACCTAACCCAACCCAACCCAACCCAACCTAAGCTAACCTAACCTAACCTAACCTAAACCAACCCAACCCAACCTAACCTAACCTAACCTAACCAAACCTAACCTAACCTAACCTAACCTAACCTAACCTTACCTAACCTAACCTAACCTAACATAACCTAACCTAACCTAACGTAACCTAACCCAACATAACCTAACCTAACCAACCTAACCCAACCCAACCCAACCTAACCAAACCCAACCCAACCCAACCTAACCCAACCTAACCTAACCTAACCTAACCCAACCTAACCCAACCCAACCCAACCCAACCTAACCTAACCTAACCCAACCCAACCCAACCCAACCTAACCTAACCTAACCTAACGACGGTTGCAAGCGCTTTCACATTAGATATCGCAGTTCCCGACTTGTAATGGTGAAAAGCACTGCATCTCACTAAGTGACATTGTTTAATGTGGTTTTACGACGGTTCATATCTTAACCTAACCTAACATTCGCACTTGTATCTAAAAACGCTCTATTACACTGTTTCGTTCACAATTACGATATTTGCATAACCTCACAGTTTTTCACCAACTTATTGCAGTACAGAACGCTGTATCTCGCTAAATGACATCGTTCTTTAAGGTTTCACGATGCTTGCGTGCGCTTTCGCGAGAATATTACAATATAGCAGTTTCTAACTTGTAACGGTACAACACGCAGTATCTGGCTTGTTTATGCCGTTTTGTGTGCTTTCACATCATTTCACCTATTGCAGTTTCGTACATGCAATAAAACTACACTATCTCGTTAGATGATTTCCTTTTTGGTGGTTTCACGACGCTACCTAGCCTAAACTAACATAACTCAACCTAACATAACCTTCGCACTTCTATCGTTAGAAAACGTTTTACTCGCTACTTTACAAAGCTCTCTACAACATTACGACGGTTTCATGCGCTTTCACAATGGATATCGCAGTTGCCGACTTGTAAAGCTGAAAAACACTGCATCTCACTAGGTGACATTGTTTATTGAGGTTTTACGACGGATCATATCTTAACCTAACCTAGCCTAACCTAACCTAACCTTACCTAACCTAACCTAACTTAACCTAACCTAACCTAACCTAACCTGACCTAACATAACCTAACCTAACCTAACCTAACCTAACCTAAGCCAACCCAACCTAACCTAACCTAACCCAATTCAACCCAACCCAACCTAACCTAACTTAACCTAACCTAACACAACCCAACCCAACCTAACCTAAACTAACCTAACCTAACTTAACTTAACCTAACCCAACCCAACCCAACCCAACCAAACCTAACCTAACCTAACCCAACCTAACCTAACCTAACCTAACCCAACCCAACCCAACCCAACCCAACCCAACCTAACCTAACCTAACCTAACCAAACCTAACCTAACCTAACCTAACCTAAGGACCGTTGCAAGCGCTTTCACATTAGATATCGCAGTTCCCGACTTGTAATGGTGAAAAACACTGCATCTCACTAAGTGACATTGTTTAATGCGGTTTTATGACGGTTCATATCTTAACCTAACCTAACATTCGCACTTGTATCTAAAAACGCTCTATTACACTGTTTCGTTCACATTTGAGATATTTGCATGACCTCACAGTTTTTCACCAACTTATTACGGTACAGAACGCTGTATATCGCTAAATGACATCGTTCTTTAAAGTTTCACGATGCTTGCATGCGCTTTAACCTGAATATCACAACATAGCAGTTTCGCACTTGTAACGGTACAACACGCAGTATTTGGCTTGTTCATGCCGTTTTGTGTGCTTTCACAACATTTCACCTATCGCAGTTTCGTACTGGCAATATAACAACACTATCTCGTTAGATGACGTCGTTTTTGGTGGTTTCACGACGCTACCTAGCTTAAACTAACATAACTACACCTAACATAACCTTCGCACTTCTATCGTTAGAAAACGTTTTACTCGCTACTTCACACTGCTTTCTACAACATTACGACGGTTTCAAGCGCTTTTACAATAGATATCGCAGTTCCCGACTTGTAATGGTGAAAAACACTGCATCTCACTAAGTGACATTGTTTAATGCGGTTTTACGATCGTTCATATCTTAACCTAACCTAACCTAACCAAACTTAACCTAACCTAACCTAACCTAACCCAACCCATCCCAACCTAACCTAACCTAACCTAACCTTACCTAACCTAACTTAACCTAACCTAACCTAACCCAACCCAACCCCACCTAACCAAACCCAACCCAACCAACCCAACCTAACCTAACCTAACCTAACCTAACCTAACCTAAACCAACCCAACCCAAACCAACCCAACCGAACCCAACCGAACCCAACCTAACCTAACCTAACCTAACCAAACCTAACCTAACCTAACCTTACCTAACCCAACCTAACCTAACCTAACCTAACGTAACCTAACCTAACCTAACGTAACGTAACCTAACCTAACCTAACGTAACGTAACCTAACCTACCCTAACCCAACCTAACCCAACCCAACCTAACCTAATCCAACCCAAACCAACCTAACCTAACCTAACCTAACCTAACGACGGTTGCAAGCGCTTTCACATTAGATATCACAGTTTCCGACTGGTAATGGTGAAACACACTGCGTCTCACTAAGTGACATTGTTTATTGCGGTTTTACGACGGTTCATATCTTAACCTAACCTAACATTCGCACTTGTATCTAAAAACGCTCTATTACACTGTTTCGTTCACAATTACGATATTTGCATAACTTCATAGTTTTTCAGCAACTTATTGCAGTACAGAACGCTGTATCTCGCTAAATGACACCGTTCTTTAAGGTTTCACGATGCTTGCATCGTGAAACCTTAACGAGAATAAAACAATATAGCAGTTTCGCACTTGTAACGGTACAACACGCAGTATTTGTCTGGTTCATGCCGTTTTGCGTGCTTTCACAACATTTCACCTATCGCAGTTTCGTACTCGCAATAAAACAACACTATCTCGTTAGATGACGTCGTTTTTGGTGGTTTCACGACGCTACCTAGCTTAAACTAACATATTTACACCTAACATAACCTTCGCACTTGTATCGTTAGAAAACGTTTTACTCGCTACTTCACATTGCTTTCTACAACATTACGACGGTTTCATGCGCTTTCACAATAGATGTCGCAGTTCCCGACTTGTAAAGCTGAAAAACACTGCATCTCACTAGGTGACATTGTTTATTGAGATTTTACGACGGATCATATCTTAACCTAACCTAACCTAACCTAACCTAACTCAACCCAACCCAACCTAACCTAACCTAACCTAACCGAACCCAACTTAACCGAACCCAACCTAACCTAACCTAACCTAACCTAAACCAACCTAACGAACCTAACCTAACCTAACCTAACCCAACCCAACCCAACCCAATCTAACCTAACCTAACCTAACCTAACCAAACCTAACCCAACCTAACCCAACCCAACCCAACCCAACCTAACCTAATCCAACCCAACCTAACCTAACCTAACCTAACCTAACCTAACGACGGTTGCAAGCGCTTTCACATTAGATATCGCCGTTCCCGACTTGTAATGGTGAAAAACAGTGCATCTCACTAAGTGACATTGTTTAATGCGGTTTTACGACGGTTCATATCTTAACCTAACATAACATTCGCACTTGTATATAAAACGCTCTCTTACACTGTTTCGTTCACAATTACGATATTTGCAATACCTCACAGTTTAACACCAACTTATTGCAGTACAGAACGCTGTATCTCGCTAAATGACATCGTTCTTTAAGGTTTCACGATGCTTGCATGCGCTTTAACGAGAATAGCACAGTATAGCAGTTTGGTACTTGTAACGGTACAACACGCAGTATCTGGCTTGTTCATGCCGTTTTGGGTGCTTTCACAACATTTCACCCATTGCAGTTTCGTACATGCAATAAAACATTATCTCGTTAGATGACGTCCTTTTTGGTGGTTTGACGACGCTACCTAGCTTAAACTAACATAACTCAACCTAACATAACCTTCGCCCTTCTATCGTTAGAAAACGTTTTACTCTACTTTACAATGCTCTCTACAACATTACGACGGTTTCATGCGCTTTCACATTAGATATCGCAGTTCCCGACTTGTAAAGCTGAAAAACACGGCATCTCACTAGGTGACATTGTTTATTGAGGTTTTACGACGGATCATATCTTGACCTAACCTAACCTAACCTAACCTAACCTTACCTAACCTAACTTAACCTAACCTAACCTAACCTAACCTAACCTAACCTAACCTAGCCTAACCTAACCTAACCTAACCTAACCCAACCCAACCCAACCTAACCTAACCTAACCTAACCTAACCCAACCCAACCCAACCCAACCCAACCTAACCAAACCTAACCCAACCTAACCTAACCTAACCTATTCTAACCCAACCTAACCTAACCTAACCTAATCTAACCTAACCCAACCCAACCCAACCCAACCTAACCTAACCTGACCTAACCTAACCAAACCTAGCCTAACCTAACCTAACCTAACCTAACCTTACCTAACCTAACCTATCCTAACCTAACGTAACGTAACCTAACCTAACGTAACCTAACCTAACCTAACCTAACCCAACCTAACCTAACCCAACGCAACCCAACCCAACCCAACTTAACCTATCCCAACCCAACCCAACCTAACCTAACCTAACCTAACGACGGTTGCAAGCGCTTTAACATTAGATATCGCAGTTCCCGACTTGTAATGGTGAAAACACTGCATCTCACTAAGTGACATTGTTTAATGCGGGTTTACGACGGTTCATATCTTAACCTAACCTAACATTCGCACTTGTATCTAAAAACGCCCTATTACACTGTTTCGTTCACATTGAGATATTTGCCTCACCTCACAGTTTTTCACCAACTTATTGCAGTACAGAACGCTGTATCTCGCTAAATGACATCGTTCGTTAAGGTTTCACGATGCTTGCATGCGCTTTAACGAGAATATCACAATATAGCAGATTCCACTTGTAACGGTACAACGCGCAGTATCTGGCTTGTTCATGCCGTTTTGTGTGCTCTCACAACATTTCACCTATTGCAGTTTCGTACATGCCATAAAACAACACTATTTTGTTAGATCACGTCCTTTTTCGTGGTTTGACGACGCTACCTAGCCTAAACTAACATAACTCAACCTAACATAACCTTCGCACTTCTATCGTTAGAAAACGTATTACTCGATACTTTACAATGCTCTCTACAACATTACGACGGTTTCATGCGCTTTCACAATAGATATCGCAGTTCCCTACTTGTAATGGTGAAAAACACTGCATCTAACTAGGTGACATTGTTTATTGTGGTTTTTCGACGGTTCATATCTTGACTTAACCTAACCTAACCTAACCTTACCTAACCTAACCTAACCTAACCTAACCTAACTTAACCTAACCTAACCTAACCTGACCTAACCTAACCTAACCTAACCCAACCCAACCCAGCCCAACCAAACCTAACCTAACCTAACCTAACCCAACCCAACCCAGCCCAACCCAACCCAACCCAACCTAACCTAACCTAACCTAACCCAACCCAACCCAACCTAACTTAGCCTAAACTAACCTAACCTAACATAACCTAACCTAACTCAACCCAACCCAACCTAACCTAACCTAACCGAACCCAACTTAACCCAACCCAACCTAACCTAACCTAACCTAACCCAACCTAACCTAACCTAACCTAACCTAACCCAACCCAACCCAACCCAACCAAACCTAATCTATCCTAACCTAACCTAACCTAACCTAACCAAACCTAACCTAACCTAACCTAACCTTGCCTAACCTAACCTATCCTAACCTAACCTAACGTAACCTAACCTAACCTAACGTAACCTAACGTAACCTAACATAACCTAACCTAACCTAACCCAACCTAACCACACCTAACCCAACCCAACCCGACCTAACCTAATCCAACCCAACCCAACCTAACCTAACCTAACCTAACCTAACGACGGTTCAAGCGTTTTCACATTAGATATCGCAGTTCCCGACTTGTAATGGTGAAAAACACTGCATCTCACTAAGTGACATTGTTTAATGCGGTTTTACGACGGTTCATATCTTAACCTAACCTAACATTCGCACTTGTATCTAAAAACGCTCTATTACACTGTTTCGTTCAAACTTACGATATTTGCATAACCTCACAGTTTAACATCAACTTATTGCCGTACAGAACGCTGTATCTCGCTAAATGACATCGTTCTTTAAGGTTTCACGATGCTTGCATCGTGAAGCCTTAACGAGAATATCACAATATAGCAGTTTCGCACTTGTAACGGTACAACACGCAGTATTTGTCTGGTTCATGCCGTTTTGCGTGCTTTCACAACATTTCACCTATCGCAGTTTCGTACTCGCAATAAAACAACACTATCTCGTTAGATGACGTCGTTTTTGGTGGTTTCACGACGCTACCTAGCTTAAACTAACATATTTACACCTAACATAACCTTCGCACTTGTATCGTTAGAAAACGTTTTACTCGCTACTTCACATTGCTTTCTACAACATTACGACGGTTTCATGCGCTTTCACAATAGATATCGCAGTTCCCGACTTGTAAAGCTGAAAAACACTGCATCTCACTAGGTGACATGGTTTATTGAGGTTTTACGACGGATCATATCTTAACCTAACCTAACCTAACCTAACCTAACCTAACTCAACCCAACCCAACCTAACCTAACCTAACCTAACCGAACCCAACTTAACCCAACCCAACCTAACCTAACCTAACCTAACCTAACCCAACCTAACGAACCTAACCTAACCTAACCTAACCCAACCCAACACAACCCAACCCAATCTAACCTAACCTAACCTAACCAAACCTAACCTAACCTAACCTAACCTTGCCTAACCTAACCTATCCTAACCTAACCTAACGTAACCTAACCTAACCTAACCTAACCTAACGTAACCTAACCTAACCTAACCTAATGTAACCTAAACTAACCTAACCTAACCTAACCCAACCTAACCCAACCCAACCCAACCCAACCTAACCTAATCCAACCAAACCTAACCTAACCTAACCTAACCTAACCTAACGACAGTTGCAAGCGCTTTCACATTAGATATCGCAGTTCCCGACTTGTAATGGTGAAAAACACTGCATCTCACTAAGTGACATTGTTTAATGCGGTTTTACGACGGTTCATATCTTAACCTAACATAACATTCGCACTTGTATCTAAAAACGCTCTCTTACACGGTTTCGTTCACAATTACGATATTTGCAATACCTCACAGTTTAACACCAACTTTTTGCAGTACAGAACGCTGTATCTCGCTAAATGACATCGTTCTTTAAGGTTTCACGATGCTTGCATGCGCTTTAACGAGAATAGCACAGTATAGCAGTTTCGTACTTGTAACGGTACAACACGCAGTATCTGGCTTGTTCATGCCGTTTTGGGTGCTTTCACAACATTTCACCTATTGCAGTTTCGTACATGCAATAAAACATTATCTCGTTAGATGACGTCCTTTTTGGTGGTTTGACGACACTACCTAGCTTAAACTAACATAACTCAACCTAACATAACCTTCACACTTCTATCGTTAGAAAACGTTTTACTCGCTACTTTACAATGCTCTCTACAACATTACGACGGTTTCATGCGCTTTCACATTAGATATCGCAGTTCCCGACTTGTAAAGCTGAAAAACACTGCATCTCACTAGGTGACATTGTTTATTGAGGTTTTACGACGGATCATATCTTGACCTAACCTAACCTAACCTAACCTAACCTTACCTAACCTAACCTAACCTAACCTAACTTAACCTAACCTAACCTAACCTAACCTAACCTAACCTAACCTAACCTAACCTAGCCTAACCTAACCTAAGCTAACCTAACCCAACCCAACCTAACCTAACCTAACCTAACCTAACCCAACCCAACCCAACCCAACCCAGCCCAACCCAACCCAACCCAACCTAACTTAGCCTAAACTAACCTAACCTAACCTAACCTAACCTAACTCAACCCAACCCAACCTAACCTAACCTAACCGAACCCAACTTAACCCAACCCAACCTAACCTAACCTAACCTAACCCAACCTAACCTAACCTAACCTAACCTAACCCAACCCAACCCAACCCAACCAAACCTAATCTATCCTAACCTAACCTAACCTAACCAAACCTAACCTAACCTAACCTAACCTTGCCTAACCTAACCTATCCTAACCTAACCTAACGTAACCTAACCTAACCTAACGTAACCTAACATAACCTAACCTAACCTAACCCAACCTAACCCAACCTAACCCAACCCAACCCGACCTAACCTAATCCAACCCAACCCAACCTAACCTAACCTAACCTAACCTAACGACGGTTGCAAGCGTTTTCACATTAGATATCGCAGTTCCCGACTGGTAATGGTGAAAAACACTGCATCTCACTAAGTGACATTGTTTAATGCGGTTTTACGACGGTTCATATCTTAACCTAACCTAACATTCGCACTTGTATCTAAAAACGCTCTATTACACTGTTTCGTTCAAACTTACGATATTTGCATAACCTCACAGTTTAACATCAAGTTATTGCCGTACAGAATGCTGTATCTCGCTAAATGACATCGTTCTTTAAGGTTTCACGATGCTTGCATCGTGAAGCCTTAACGAGAATATCACAATATAGCAGTTTCGCACTTGTAACGGTACAACACGCAGTATTTGTCTGGTTCATGCCGTTTTGCGTGCTTTCAAAACATTTCACCTATCGCAGTTTCGTACTCGCAATAAAACAACACTATCTCGTTAGATGACGTCGTTTTTGGTGGTTTCACGACGCTACCTAGCTTAAACTAACATATTTACACCGTATCGTTAGAAAACGTTTTACTCGCTACTTCACATTGCTTTCTACAACATTACGACGGTTTCATGCGCTTTCACAATAGATATCGCAGTTCCCGACTTGTAAAGCTGAAAAACACTGCATCTCACTAGGTGACATTGTTTATTGAGGTTTTACGACGGATCATATCTTAACCTAACCTAACCTAACCTAACCTAACTCAACCCAACCCAACCTAACCTAACCCAACCCAACCTAACCTAACATAACCTAACCAAACCTAACCTAACCAAACCTAACCTAACCTAACCTAACCTAACCTTACCTAACCTAACCTAACCTAACCTAACCTAACATAATGTAACCTAACCTAACCTAACCTAACCCAACCTAACCCAACCCAACCTAACCCAACCCAACCCAACCTAACCTAATCCAACCCAAACCAACCTAACCTAACCTAACGACGGTTGCAAGCGCTTTCACATTAGATATCGCAGTTCCCGACTTGTAATGGTGAAAAACATGCATCTCACTAAGTGACATTGTTTAATGCGGTTTTACGACGGTTCATATCTTAACCTAACCTAACATTCGCACTTGTATCTAAAAACGCTCTATTACACTGTTTCGTTCACATTTGAGATATTTGCATGACCTCACAGTTTTTCACCAACTTATTACGGTACAGAACGCTGTATATCGCTAAATGACATCGTTCTTTAAAGTTTCACGATGCTTGCATGCGCTTTAACGAGAATATCATAATATAGCAGTTTCGCACTTGTAACGGTACAACACGCAGTATTTGGCTCGTTCATGCCGTTTTGTTTGCTTTCACAACATTTCACCTATTGCAGTTTCGTACATGCAATAAAACAACACTATCTCGTTAGATGACGTCGTTTTTGGTGGTTTCACGACGCTACCTAGCTTAAACCAACATAACTACACCTAACATAACCTTCGCACTTCTATCGTTAGAAAACGTTTTACTCGCTACTTCACATTGCTTTCTACAACATTACGATGGTTTCAAGCGCTTTTACAATAGATATCGCAGTTCCCGACTTGTATTGGTGAAATACACTGCATCTCACTAAGTGACATTGTTTATAGCCATTTTGCGATTGTTCACATCTTAACCTTACCTAACCTAACCTAACCTAACCAAACCTAACCTAACCTAACCTAACCCAACCCAACCCAACCCAACCCAACCCAACCCAACCCAACCTAACCTAACCTAACCTTACCTAACCTAACCTAACCCAACCCAGCCCCACCTAACCCAACCCAACCCAACCTAACCTAACCTAAACTAACCCAACCCAACCCAACCCAACCGAACCCAACCTAACCTAACCTAACCTAACCTAAACCAACCCAACCCAACCCAACCCAACCCAACCTAACCTAACCTAACCTAACCTTACCTAACCCAACGTAACCTAACCTAACCTAACCTAACCTAACGTAACCTAACCTAACCTAACGTAACATCACCTAACCTAACCTAACCTAACCTAACCCAACCCAACCCCACCTAACCCAACCCAACCCAACCTAACCTAACCTAACCTAACCTAACCCAACCCAACCCAACACAACCCAACCTAACCTAACCTAACCTAACCCAACCCAACCCAACCCAACGCAACCAAACCTAACCTAACCTACCCTAACCAAACCCAACCTAACCTAACCTAACCTTACCTAACCTTACCTAACCTAACCTAACCTAACCTTACCTAACCTAACCTAACCTAACGTAACCTAACCTAACCTAACGTAACCTAACCTAACCTAACCTAACCCAACCTAACCCAAGCCAACCCAACCCAACCTAACCTAACCCAACCCAACCCAACCTAACCCAACCTAACCTAACCTAACCTACCCCAACCTAACCCAACCCAACCCAACCCAACCTAACCTAACCCAACCCAACCTAACCCAACCTAACCTAACCTAACCTAACCTAACCTAACCTAACGACGGTTGCAAGCGCTTTCACCTTAGATATCGCAGTTCCCGACTAGTAATGGTGAAAAACACTGCATCTCACTAAGTGACATTGTTTAATGCGGTTTTACGACGGTTCATATCTTAACATACCCTAACATTCGCACTTGTATCTAAAAACGCTCTATTACACTGTTTCGTTCACAATTACGATATTTGCATAACTTCAAAGTTTTTCAGCAACTTATTGCAGTACAGAACGCCGTATCTCGCTAAATGACATCGTTCTTTAAGGTTTCACGATGCTTGCATCGTGAAACCTTAACGAGAATATCACAATATAGCAGTTTCGCACTTGTAACGGTACAACACGCAGTATTTGTCTGGTTCATGCCGTTTTGCGTGCTTTCACAACATTTCACCTATCGCAGTTTCGTACTCGCAATAAAACAACACTATCTCGTTAGATGACGTCGTTTTTGGTGGTTTCACGACGCTACCTAGCTTAAACTAACATAACTACACCTAACATAACCTTCGCACTTCTATCGTTAGAAAACGTTTTACTCGCTACTTCACATTGCTTTCTAGAACATTACGACGGTTTCAAGCGCTTTCACAATAGATATCGCAGTTCCCGACTTGTAATGGTGAAAAACACTGCATCTCACTAAGTGACATTGTTTAATGCGGTATTACGATGGTTCATATCTTAACCTAACCTAGCCTAATCTAACCTTACCTAACCTAACCTAACCTAACCTAACGAAACTTAACCTAACCTAACCTAACCAAACACATTCCAACCCAACCCAACCCAACCTAACCTAACCTAACCTAACCTTACCTAACCTAACATAACCTAACCCAACCCAACCCCACCTAACCCAACCCAACCCAACCCAACCCAACCCAACCTAACCTCACCTAACCTAACCCAACCCAACCCAACCCAACCTAAGCTAACCTAACCTAACCTAACCTAAACCAACCCAACCCAACCTAACCTAACCTAACCTAACCAAACCTAACCTAACCTAACCTAACCTAACCTAACCTTACCTAACCTAACCTAACCTAACATAACCTAACCTAACCTAACGTAACCTAACCCAACATAACCTAACCTAACCAACCTAACCCAACCCAACCCAACCTAACCAAACCCAACCCAACCCAACCTAACCCAACCTAACCTAACCTAACCTAACCCAACCTAACCCAACCCAACCCAACCCAACCCAACCTAACCTAACCTAACCCAACCCAACCCAACCCAACCTAACCTAACCTAACCTAACGACGGTTGCAAGCGCTTTCACATTAGATATCGCAGTTCCCGACTTGTAATGGTGAAAAGCACTGCATCTCACTAAGTGACATTGTTTAATGTGGTTTTACGACGGTTCATATCTTAACCTAACCTAACATTCGCACTTGTATCTAAAAACGCTCTATTACACTGTTTCGTTCACAATTACGATATTTGCATAACCTCACAGTTTTTCACCAACTTATTGCAGTACAGAACGCTGTATCTCGCTAAATGACATCGTTCTTTAAGGTTTCACGATGCTTGCGTGCGCTTTCGCGAGAATATTACAATATAGCAGTTTCTAACTTGTAACGGTACAACACGCAGTATCTGGCTTGTTTATGCCGTTTTGTGTGCTTTCACATCATTTCACCTATTGCAGTTTCGTACATGCAATAAAACTACACTATCTCGTTAGATGATTTCCTTTTTGGTGGTTTCACGACGCTACCTAGCCTAAACTAACATAACTCAACCTAACATAACCTTCGCACTTCTATCGTTAGAAAACGTTTTACTCGCTACTTTACAAAGCTCTCTACAACATTACGACGGTTTCATGCGCTTTCACAATGGATATCGCAGTTGCCGACTTGTAAAGCTGAAAAACACTGCATCTCACTAGGTGACATTGTTTATTGAGGTTTTACGACGGATCATATCTTAACCTAACCTAGCCTAACCTAACCTAACCTTACCTAACCTAACCTAACCTAACCTAACCTAACTTAACCTAACCTAACCTAACCTAACCTGACCTAACATAACCTAACCTAACCTAACCTAACCTAAGCCAACCCAACCTAACCTAACCTAACCCAATCCAACCCAACCCAACCTAACCTAACTTAACCTAACCTAACACAACCCAACCCAACCTAACCTAAACTAACCTAACCTAACTTAACTTAACCTAACCCAACCCAACCCAACCCAACCAAACCTAACCTAACCTAACCCAACCTAACCTAACCTAACCTAACCCAACCCAACCCAACCCAACCCAACCCAACCTAACCTAACCTAACCTAACCAAACCTAACCTAAGGACCGTTGCAAGCGCTTTCACATTAGATATCGCAGTTCCCGACTTGTAATGGTGAAAAACACTGCATCTCACTAAGTGACATTGTTTAATGCGGTTTTATGACGGTTCATATCTTAACCTAACCTAACATTCGCACTTGTATCTAAAAACGCTCTATTACACTGTTTCGTTCACAATTACGATATTTGCACACCTTCATAGTTTTTCAGCAACTTATTGCAGTACAGAACGCTGTATCTCGCTAACTGACATCGTTCTTGAAGGTTTCACGATGCTTGCATGCGCTTTAACGAGAATATCACAATATAGCAGTTTCGCACTTGTAACGGTACAACAGGCAGAATTTGGCTTGTTCATGCCGTTTTGTATGCTTTCACAACATTTCACCTATTGCAGTTTCGTACATGCAATAAAACAACACTATCTCGTTAGATGACGTCGTTTTTGGTGGTTTCACGGCGCTACCTAGCTTAAACCAACATAACTACACCTAACATTACCTTCGCACTTCTATCGTTAGAAAACGTTTTACTCGCTACTTCACATTGCTTTCTACAACATTACGATGGTTTCAAGCGCTTTTACAATAGATATCGCAGTTCCCGACTTGTATTGGTGAAATACACTGCATCTCACTAAGTGACATTGTTTAATGCCATTTTGCGATTGTTCACATCTTAACCTAACCTAACCTAACCTAACCTAACCAAACCTAACCTAACCTAACCTAACCCAACCCAACCCAACCCAACCCAACCTAACCTAACCTAACCTTACCTAACCTAACCTAACCCAACCCAGCCCCACCTAACCCAACCCAACCCAACCTAACCTAACCTAACCCAACCCAATCCAACCGAACCCAACCTAACCTAACCTAACCTAACCTAAACCAACCCAACCCAACCCAACCCAACCCAACCTAACCTAACCTAACCTAACCTTACCTAACCCAACCTAACCTAACCTAACCTAACCTAACGTAACCTAACCTAACGTAACATCACCTAACCTAACCTAACCTAACCTAACCCAATCCAACCCCACCTAACCCAACCCAACCCAACCAACCTAACCTAACCTAACCTAACCCAACCCAACCCAACCCCACCCAACCTAACCTAACCTAACCTAACCTAACCTTATTCAACCCAACCCAACCCAACGCAACCCAACCTAACCTAACCTACCCTAACCAAACCTAACCTAACCTAACCTTACCTAACCTTACCTAACCTAACCTAACCTAACCTTACCTAACCTAACCTAACCTAACCTAACGTAACCTAACCTAACGTAACCTAACCTAACCTAACCTAACCCAACCTAACCCAAGCCAACCCAACCCAACCTAACCTAACCCAACCCAACCCAACCTAACCCAACCTAACCTAACCTAACCTAACCTACCCCAACCTAACCCAACCCAACCCAACCCAACCTAACCTAACCCAACCCAACCTAACCCAACCTAACCTAACCTAACCTAACCTAACGACGGTTGCAAGCGCTTTCACCTTAGATATCGCAGTTCCCGACTAGTAATGGTGAAAAACACTGCATCTCACTAAGTGACATTGTTTAATGCGGTTTTACGACGGTTCATACCTTAACATAACCTAACATTCGCACTTGTATCTAAAAACGCTCTATTACACTGTTTCGTTCACAAATACGATATTTGCATAACCTCACAGTTTTTCACCAACTTATTACAGTACAAAACGCTGTATCTCGCTAAATGACATCATTCTTTAGGTTTCACGATGGTTGCATGCGCTTCAACGAGAATATCACATTATAGCAGTTTTGCACTTGTAACGGTACAACACGCAGTATTTTGCTTGTTCATGCCGTTTTGTGTGCTTTCACAACATTTCACCTATCGCAGTTTCGTACTCGCAATAAAACAACACTATCTCGTTAGATGACGTCGTTTTTGGTGGTTTCACGACGCTACCTAGCTTAAACTAACAAAACTACAACTAACATAACCTTCGCACTTGTATAGTTAAAAAGCGTTTTACTCGCTACTTCACATTGCTTTCTACAACATTACGACGGTTTCAAGCGCTTTTTCAATAGATATCGCAGTTCCCGACTTGTAATGGTGAAAAACACTGCATCTCACTGAGTTACATTGTTTAATGCGGTTTTACGACAGTTCATATCTTAACCTAACCTAACCTAACCTAACCCAACCCAACCCAACCAAACCCAACCCAACCTAACCTAACCAAACCTAACCGAACCCAACCCAACCCAACCCAACCTAATTTAGCCCAAACTAACCTAACCTAACCTAACTCAACCTAACCTAACCTAACCCAACCCAACCCAACCTAACCTAACCTAACCTAACCCAACCCAACCCAACCCAACCTAACCTAACCTAACCTAACTTAACCTAACCCAACCCAACCCAACCCAACCTAACCTAACCTAACCTAACTTACCCCAACCCAACCCAACCTAAGCTAACCTAACCTAACCTAACCCAATCTAACCTAACCTAACCTAACCCAACCCAGCCCAACCCAACCTAACCTAACATAACCTAACCAAACCTAACCTAACCAAACTTAACCTAACCTAACGTAACCTAACCTAACCTAACGTAACGTAACCTAACCTAACCTAACCTAACCTAACCTAACGACGGTTGCAAGCGCTTTCACATTAGATATCGCAGTTCCCGACTTGTAATGGTGAAAAACACTGCATCTCACTAAGTGACATTGTTTAATGCGGTTTTACGACAGTTCATATCTTAACCTAACCTAACATTCGAACTTGTAGCTAAAAACGCTCTATTACACTGCTTCGTTCACAATTACGATATTTGCATAACCTCACAGTTTTTCAGCAACTTATTGCAGTACAGAACGCTGTATCTCGCTAAATGACATCGTTCTTTAAGGTTTCACGATGCTTGCATGCGCTTTAACAAGAATATCACAATATAGCAGTTTCGCACTTGTAACGGTACAACACGCACTATTTTGCTTGTTCTTGCCGTTTTGTGTGCTTTCACAACATTTCACGTATCGCAGTTTCGTACTCGCAATAAAACTACACTATCTCGTTAGATGACGTCGTTTTTGGTGGTTTCACGATGCTAACTAGCTTAAACTAACGTAACTACACCTAACATAACCTTCGCACTTCTATCGTTGGAAAACGTTTTACTCGCTACTTCACATTGCTTTCTACAACATTACGACGGTTTCAAGCGCTTTTACAATAGATATCGCAGTTCCCGACTTGTAATGGTGAAACACACTGCATCTCACTAAGTGACATTGTTTATTGCGGTTTTACGATCGTTCATATCTTAACCTAACCTAACCTAACGTAACCTAACCTAACCTAACGTAACATCACCTAACCTAACCTAACCTAACCTAACCCAACCCAACCCAACCCCACCTAACCCAACCCAACCCAACCAACCTAACCTAACCTAACTTAACCTAACCCAACCCAACCCAACCCAACCCAACCTAACCTAACCTAACCTAACCTTATTCAACCCAACCCAACCCAACGCAACCCAACCTAACCTAACCTACCCTAACCTAACCTAACCAAACCAAACCTAACCTAACCTAACCTTACCTAACCCAACCTAACCTAACCTAACCTAATGTAACCTAACCTAACCTAACCTAACCTAACCCAACCCAACCCCACCTAACCCAACCCAACCCAACCCAACCCAACCTAACCTAACCTAACCTATCCTAACCCAACCAAACCCAACCCAACCCAACCCAACCCAACCTAACCTAACCTAACCTAACCTAACCCAACCCAACCGAACTCAACCTAACCTAACCTAACCAAACCTAACCTAACCTAACCTAACCTTACCTAACCTAACCTAACGTTACCTAACCTAACCTCACCTAACGTAACCTAACCTAACCTAACCTAAAGTAACCTAACCTAACCTAACCCAACCTAACCCATCGTAACATAACCTAACCTACCCCAACCTAACCCAACCCAACCCCACCCAACCTAACCTACCCAAACCCAACCCAACCCAACCTTACCCAACCTAACCTAACGACGGTTGCAAGCGCTTTCTCATTAGATATCGCAGTTCCCGACTTGTAATGGTAAAAAACCCTGCATCTCACTAAGTGACATTGTTTGCGGTTTTACGACGGTTCATACCTTAACCTAACCTAACATTCGCACTTGTATCTAAAAACGCTCTATTACTCTGTTTCGTTCACAATTACGATATTTGCATAACCTCACAGTTTTTCACCAACTTATTGCAGTACAGAACGCTCACTAACTCGCTAAATGACATCGTTCTTTAAGGTTTCACGATGCTTGCATGCGCTTTAACGAGAATATCACAATATAGCAGTTTCGCACTTATAACGGTACAACACGCAGAATTTGGCTCGTTCATGCCGTTTTGTATGCTTTCACAACATTTCACCTATTGCAGTTTCGTACATGCAATAAAACAACACTATCTCGTTAGGTGACGTCCTTTTTGGTGGTTTCACGACGCTACCTAGCTTAAACTAACATAACTACACCTAACATAACCTTCGCACTTCTATCGTTAGAAAACGTTTTAGTCGCTACTTCACACTGCTTTCTACAACATTACGACGGTTTCAAGCGCTTTTACAATAGATATCGCAGTTCCCGACTTGTAATGGTAAAAAACACTGCATCTCACTAAGTGACATTGTTTATTGCGGTTTTACGATCGTTCATATCTTAACCTAACCTAACCTAACGTAACCTAACCTAACCTAACGTAACATCACCTAACCTAACCTAACCTAACCTAAACCAACCCAACCCAACCCCACCTAACCCAACCCAACCCAACCAACCTAACCTAACCTAACCTAACCTAACCTAACCCAACCCAACCCAACCCAACCCAACCTAACCTAACCTAACCTAACCTTATTCAACCCAACCCAACCCAACGCAACCAAACCTAACCTAACCTACCCTAACCAAACCTAACCTAACCTAACCTTACCTAACCTTACCTAACCTAACCTAACCTAACCTTACCTAACCTAACCTAACCTAACCTGACCTAACCTAACGTAACCTAACCTAACCTAACGTAACCTAACCTAACCTAACCTAACCCAACCTAACCCAAGCCAACCCAACCCAACCTAACCCAACCTAACCTAACCTAACCTAACCTACCCCAACCTAACCCAACCCAACCCAACCCAACCTAACCTAACCCAACCCAACCTAACCCAACCTAACCTAACCTAACCTAACCTAACCTAACCTAACGACGGTTGCAAGCGCTTTCACCTTAGATATCGCAGTTCCCGACTAGTAATGGTGAAAAACACTGCATCTCACTAAGTGACATTGTTTAATGCGGTTTTACGACGGTTCATATCTTAACATAACCTAACATTCGCACTTGTATCTAAAAACGCTCTATTACACTGTTTCGTTCACAAGTACGATATTTGCATAACCTCACAGTTTTTCACCAACTTATTACAGTACAAAACGCTGTATCTCGCTAAATGACATCATTCTTTAGGTTTCACGATGGTTGCATGCGCTTCAACGAGAATATCACAATATAGCAGTTTTGCACTTGTAACGGTACAACACGCAGTATTTTGCTTGTTCATGCCGTTTTGTGTGCTTTCACAACATTTCACCTATCGCAGTTTCGTACTCGCAATAAAACAACACTATCTCGTTAGATGACGTCGTTTTTGGTGGTTTCACGACGCTACCTAGCTTAAACTAACAAAACTACACCTAACATAACCTTCGCACTTCTAGTTAAAAAGCGTTTTACTCGCTACTTCACATTGCTTTCTACAACATTACGACGGTTTCAAGCGCTTTTTCAATAGATATCGCAGTTCCCGACTTGTAATGGTGAAAAACACTGCATCTCACTGAGTTACATTGTTTAATGCGGTTTTACGACAGTTCATATCTTAACCTAACCTTACCTAACCTAACCCAACCCAACCCAACCAAACCCAACCCAACCTAACCTAACCAAACCTAACCGAACCCAACCCAACCCAACCCAACCTAATTTAGCCCAAACTAACCTAACCTAACTCAACCTAACCTAACCTCACCCAACCTAACCTAACCTAACCTAACCCAACCCAACCCAACCCAACCCAACCTAACCTAACCTAACCTAACTTAACCTAACCCAACCCAACCCAACCCAACCTAACCTAACCTAACCTAACCTAACCTAACTTACCCCAACCCAACCCTACCTAACCTAACCTAACCTAACCTAACCCAATCTAACCTAACCTAACCTAACCCAACCCAGCCCAACCCAACCTAACCTAACATAACCTAACCAAACCTAACCTAACCAAACTTAACCTAACCTAATGTAACCTAACCTAACCTAACGTAACGTAACCTAACCTAACCTAACCTAACCTAACGACGGTTGCAAGCGCTTTCACATTAGATATCGCAGTTCCCGACTTGTAATGGTGAAAAACACTGCATCTCACTAAGTGACATTGTTTAATGCGGTTTTACGACGGTTCATATCTTAACCTAACCTAACATTCGAACTTGTAGCTAAAAACGCTCTATTACACTGTTTCGTTCACAATTACGATATTTGCATAACCTCACAGTTTTTCAGCAACTTATTGCAGTACAGAACGCTGTATCTCGCTAAATGACATCGTTCTTTAAGGTTTCACGATGCTTGCATGCGCTTTAACAAGAATATCACAATATAGCAGTTTCGCACTTGTAACGGTACAACACGCAGTATTTTGCTTGTTCATGCCGTTTTGTGTGCTTTCACAACATTTCACGTATCGCAGTTTCGTACTCGCAATAAAACAACACTATCTCGTTAGATGACGTCGTTTTTGGTGGTTTCACGATGCTAACTAGCTTAAACTAACGTAACTACACCTAACATAACCTTCGCACTTCTATCGTTGGAAAACGTTTTACTCGCTACTTCACATTGCTTTCTACAACATTACGACGGTTTCAAGCGCTTTTACAATAGATATCGCAGTTCCCGACTTGTAATGGTGAAAAACGCTGCATCTCACTAAGTTACATTGTTTAATGCGGTTTTACGATGGTTCATATCTTAACCTAACCTAACCTAACCCAACCCAACCCAACCCAGCCCAACCAAACCGAACCCAACCTAACCCAACCTAACCTAACCTACCCTAACCAAACCTAACCTAACCTAACCTAACCTAACCTTACCTAACCTAACCTAACCTAACCTAACGTAACCTAACCTAACCTAACCTAACCTAACCCAACCCAACCCCACCTAACCCAACCCAACCCAACCCAACCCAACCTAACCTAACCTAACCTAACCTAACCAAACCAAACCTAACCTAACCTAACCTTACCTAACCCAACCTAACCTAACCTAACCTAATGTAACCTAACCTAACCTAACCTAACCTAACCCAACGCAACCCCACCTAACCCAACCCAACCCAACCCAACCCAACCTAACCTAACCTAACCTAACCTAACCCAACCAAACCCAACCCAACCCAACCCAACCCAACCTAACCTAACCTAACCTAACCTAACCCAACCCAACCGAACTCAACCTAACCTAACCTAACCAAACCTAACCTAACCTAACCTAACCTTACCTAACCTAACCTAACGTTACCTAACCTAACCTCACCTAACGTAACCTAACCTAACCTAACCTAAAGTAACCTAACCTAACCTAACCCAACCTAACCCATCGTAACGTAACCTAACCTACCCCAACCTAACCCAACCCAACCCCACCCAACCTAACCTACCCAAACCCAACCCAACCCAACCTTACCCAACCTAACCTAACGACGGTTGCAAGCGCTTTCTCATTAGATATCGCAGTTCCCGACTTGTAATGGTAAAAAACACTGCATCTCACTAAGTGACATTGTTTGCGGTTTTACGACGGTTCATACCTTAACCTAACCTAACATTCGCACTTGTATCTAGAAACGCTCTATTACTCTGTTTCGTTCACAATTACGATATTTGCATAACCTCACAGTTTTTCACCAACTTATTGCAGTACAGAACGCTCACTAACTCGCTAAATAACATCGTTCTTTAAGGTTTCACGATGCTTGCATGCGCTTTAACGAGAATATCACAATATAGCAGTTTCGCACTTATAACGGTACAACACGCAGAATTTGGCTCGTTCATGCCGTTTTGTATGCTTTCACAACATTTCACCTATTGCAGTTTCGTACATGCAATAAAAAAACACTATCTCGTTAGGTGACGTCCTTTTTGGTGGTTTCACGACGCTACCTAGCTTAAACTAACATAACTACACCTAACATAACCTTCGCACTTCTATCGTTAGAAAACGTTTTAGTCGCTACTTCACACTGCTTTCTACAACATTACGACGGTTTCAAGCGCTTTTACAATAGATATCGCAGTTCCCGACTTGTAATGGTAAAAAACACTGCATCTCACTAAGTGACATTGTTTATTGCGGTTTTACGATCGTTCATATCTTAACCTAACCTAACCTAACGTAACCTAACCTAACCTAACGTAACATCACCTAACCTAACCTAACCTAACCTAAACCAACCCAACCCAACCCCACCTAACCCAACCCAACCCAACCAACCTAACCTAACCTAACCTAACCTAACCCAACCCAACCCAACCCAACCCAACCTAACCTAACCTAACCTAACCTTATTCAACCCAACCCAACCCAACGCAACCCAACCTAACCTAACCTACCCTAACCAAACCTAACCTAACCTAACCTTACCTAACCTTACCTAACCTAACCTAACCTAACCTTACCTAACCTAACCTAACCTAACCTGACCTAACCTAACGTAACCTAACCTAACCTAACGTAACCTAACCTAACCTAACCTAACCCAACCTAACCCAAGCCAACCCAACCCAACCTAACCCAACCTAACCTAACCTAACCTAACCTACCCCAACCTAACCCAACCCAACCCAACCCAACCTAACCTAACCCAACCCAACCTAACCCAACCTAACCTAACCTAACCTAACCTAACCTAACGACGGTTGCAAGCGCTTTCACCTTAGATATCGCAGTTCCCGACTAGTAATGGTGAAAAACACTGCATCTCACTAAGTGACATTGTTTAATGCGGTTTTACGACGGTTCATATCTTAACATAACCTAACATTCGCACTTGTATCTAAAAACGCTCTATTACACTGTTTCGTTCACAAGTACGATATTTGCATAACCTCACAGTTTTTCACCAACTTATTACAGTACAAAACGCTGTATCTCGCTAAATGACATCATTCTTTAGGTTTCACGATGGTTGCATGCGCTTCAACGAGAATATCACAATATAGCAGTTTTGCACTTGTAACGGTACAACACGCAGTATTTTGCTTGTTCATGCCGTTTTGTGTGCTTTCACAACATTTCACCTATCGCAGTTTCGTACTCGCAATAAAACAACACTATCTCGTTAGATGACGTCGTTTTTGGTGGTTTCACGACGCTACCTAGCTTAAACTAACAAAACTACACCTAACATAACCTTCGCACTTCTATCGTTAAAAAGCGTTTTACTCGCTACTTCACATTGCTTTCTACAACATTACGACGGTTTCAAGCGCTTTTTCAATAGATATCGCAGTTCCCGACTTGTAATGGTGAAAAACACTGCATCTCACTGAGTTACATTGTTTAATGCGGTTTTACGACAGTTCATATCTTAACCTAACCTTACCTAACCTAACCCAACCCAACCCAACCAAACCCAACCCAACCTAACCTAACCAAACCTAACCGAACCCAACCCAACCCAACCCAACCTAATTTAGCCCAAACTAACCTAACCTAACCTAACTCAACCTAACCTAACCTAACCCAACCTAACCTAACCTAACCTAACCCAACCCAACCCAACCCAACCCAACCTAACCTAACCTAACCTAACTTAACCTAACCCAACCCAACCCAACCCAACCTAACCTAACCTAACCTAACCTAACCTAACTTACCCCAACCCAACCCTACCTAACCTAACCTAACCCAATCTAACCTAACCTAACCTAACCCAACCCAGCCCAACCCAACCTAACCTAACATAACCTAACCAAACCTAACCTAACCAAACTTAACCTAACCTAATGTAACCTAACCTAACCTAACGTAACGTAACGTAACCTAACCTAACCTAACCTAACGACGGTTGCAAGCGCTTTCACATTAGATATCGCAGTTCCCGACTTGTAATGGTGAAAAACACTGCATCTCACTAAGTGACATTGTTTAATGCGGTTTTACGACGGTTCATATCTTAACCTAACCTAACATTCGAACTTGTAGCTAAAAACGCTCTATTACACTGTTTCGTTCACAATTACGATATTTGCATAACCTCACAGTTTTTCAGCAACTTATTGCAGTACAGAACGCTGTATCTCGCTAAATGACATCGTTCTTTAAGGTTTCACGATGCTTGCATGCGCTTTAACAAGAATATCACAATATAGCAGTTTCGCACTTGTAACGGTACAACACGCAGTATTTTGCTTGTTCATGCCGTTTTGTGTGCTTTCACAACATTTCACGTATCGCAGTTTCGTACTCGCAATAAAACAACACTATCTCGTTAGATGACGTCGTTTTTGGTGGTTTCACGATGCTAACTAGCTTAAACTAACGTAACTACACCTAACATAACCTTCGCACTTCTATCGTTGGAAAACGTTTTACTCGCTAGTTTACAATTCTCTCTACAACATTACGACGGTTTCAAACGCTTTCACATTAGATATCGCAGTTCCCGAATTGTAATGGTGAAAAACACTGCATCTCACTAAGTGACATTGTGTAATGCGGTTTTACGACGGTTCATATCTTAACCTAACCTAACCTGACCTAACCTAACCTAACCTAACCTTACCTAACCTAACCTTACCTAACCTAACTTAACCTAACCTAACCTAACCTAACCTAACTAAACCTTACCTAACCTAACCTAACCCAACCCAACCTAGCTAACCTAACCTAACCTAACCCAAGCCAACCCAACCACACCCAACCTAACCTAACCTAACCCAACCCAACCCAACATAACCTAAACTAAGCTAACTTAACCTAACCTAACCTAACCCAATCCAACCCAACCTAACCTAACCTAACCTAACCCAACCCAACCTAACCTAACCTAACCGAACCTAACCTAACCTAACCCAACCTAACCTAACCTAACCCAACCCAACCCAACCTAACCTAACCTAACCTAACCAAACCTAACCTAACCAAACCGAACCTAACCTAACCTAACCTTACCTAACCTAACCTAACCTAACCTAACCTAACGTAACCTAACCTAACCTAACGTAACCTAACCTAACCTACCTAACGTAACGTAATCTAACCTAACCTAACCCGACCTAACCCAACCCAACCCAACCCAACCTAACTTTATCCAACCCAAACCAACCTAACCTAACCTAACCTAACGACGGTTGCAAGCGCTTTCACATTTCATCGCAGTTCCCGACTTGTAATGGTGAAAAACACTGCATCTCACTAAGTGACATTGTTTAATGCGGTTTTACGACGGTTCATATCTTAACCTAACCTAACATTCGCACTTGTATCTAAAAACGCTCTATTACACTGTTTCGTTCACAATTACAATATTTGCGTAACCTCACAGTTTTCAGCAACTTATTGCAGTACAGAACGCTGTCTCTCGCTAAATGACATCGTTCTTTAAAGTTTCACGATGCTTGCATGCGCTTTAACCTGAATATCACAACATAGCAGTTTCGCACTTGTAACGGTACAACACGCAGTATTTGGCTTGTTCATGCCAATTTGTTGCTTTCACAACATTTCACCTATCGCAGTTTCGTACTCGCAATAAAACAACACTATCTCGTTAGATGACGTCGTTTTTGGTGGTTTCACGACGCTACCTAGCTTAAACTAACATAACTACACCTAACATAACCTTCGCACTTCTATCGTTAGAAAACACTTTACTCGCTACTTCACACTGCTTTCTACAACATTACGACGGTTTCAAGCGCTTTTACAATAGATATCGCAGTTCCCGACTTGTAATGGTGAAAAACACTGCATCTCACTAAGTGACATTGTTTAATGCGGTTTTACGATCGTTCATATCTTAACCTAACCTAACCTAACCAAACCTAACCTAACCTAACCTTACCTAACCTAACCTAACCTAACCTAACCCAACCCAACCCCACCTAACCCAACCCAACCCAACCAACCCAACCTAACCTAACCTAACCTAACCTAACCCAACCCAACCCAACCCAACCTAACCTAACCTAACCTAACCTAAATCAACCCAACCCAACCCAACCCAACCGAACACAACCAAACCCAACCTAACCTAACCTAACCTAACCAAACCTAACTTAACCTAACCTAACCTAACCTTACCTTACCCAACCTAACCTAACCTAACGTAACCTAACCTAACCTAACCTAACCCAAACCAACCCCACCTAACCCAACCCAACCCAACCCAACCTAACCTAACCTAACCAAACCAAACCCAACCCAACCCAACCCAACCCAACCTAACCTAACCTAACCTAACCCAACCCAACCCAACCCAACCTAACCTAACCTAACCAAACCTAACCTAACCTAACCTAACCTTACCTAACCTAACCTAACGTTACCTAACCTAACCTAACCTAACGTAACCTAACCTAACCTAACCTAACGTAACCTAACCTAACCTAACCTAACCCAACCTAACCCAACGTAACCTAACCTAACCTACCCCAACCTAACCCAACCCAACCCCACCCAACCTAACCTACCCAAACCCAACCCAACCCAACCTTACCCAACCTAACCTAACCTAACCTAACGACGGTTGCAAGCGCTTTCACATTAGATATCGCAGTTCCCGACTAGTAATGGTGAAAAACACAGCATCTCACTAAGTGACATTGTTTAATGCGGTTTTACGACGGTTCATATCTTAACATAACCTAACATTCGCACTTGTATCTAAAAACGCTCTATTACACTGTTTCGTTCACAAATACGATATTTGCATAACCTCACAGTTTTTCACCAACTTATTGCAGTACATAACGCTGTATCTCGCCTATGACATCGTTCTTTAAGGTTTCACGATGCTTGCATGCGCTTTAACCTGAATATCACAACATAGCAGTTTCGCACTTGTAACGGTACAACACGCAGTATTTGGCTTGTTCATGCCGTTTTGTGTGATTTCACAACATTTCACCTATCGCAGTTTCGTACTCGCAGTGAAACTACACCATCTCGTTAGATGACGTCGTTTTTGGTGGTTTCACGACGCTACCTAGCTTAAACTAACATAACTACACCTAACATAACCTTCGCACTTCTATCGTTAGAAAACGTTTTACTCGCTACTTCACACTGTTTTGTAACACTTACGACGGTTTCAAGCGCTTTTACAATAGATATCGCAGTTCCCGACTTGTAATGGTGAAAAACACTGCATCTCACTAAGTGACATTGTTTAATGCGGTTTTACGATCGTTCATATCTTAACCTAACCTAACCTAACCTAACCTAACCTTACCTAACCTAACCTAACCTAACCAAACTTAACCTAACCTAACCTAACCCAACCCAACCCAACCTAACCTAACCTAACCTAACCAAACCCAACCCCACCTAACCCAACCCAACCCAACCAACCCAACCTAACCTAACCTAACCTAACCCAACCCAACCCAACCCAACCCAACCTAACCTAACCTAACCTAAACTAAACGAACCCAACCCAACCCAACCCAACCCAACCTAACCTAACCTAACCTAACCCAACCAAACCCAACCCAACCCAACCCAACCTAACCTAACCTAACCTAAACTAACCCAACCCAACCCAACCTAACCTAACCTAACCAAACCTAACCTAACCTAACCTTACCTTACCTAACCTAACCTAACGTTACCTAACCTAACCTAACCTAACGTAACCTAACCTAACCTAACTTAACGTAACCTAACCTAACCTAACCTAACCCATCCTAACCCAACCCAACCCAACACAACCTAACCTAACCCAACCCAACCTAACCCAACCTAACCTAACCTAACCTAACCTACCCCAACCTAACCCAACCCAACCCTACCCAACCTAACCTACCCAACCCAACCCAACCTTACCCAACCTAACCTAACCTAACCTAACGACGGTTGCAAGCGCTTTCACCATAGATATCGCAGTTCCCGACTAGTAATGGTGAAAAACACTGCATCTCACTAAGTGACATTGTTTAATGCGGTTTTACGAGGGTTCATATCTTAACATAACCTAACATTCGCACTTGTATCTAAAAACGCTCTATTACACTGTTTCGTTCACAAATACGATATTTGCATAACCTCACAGTTATTCACCAACTTATTGCAGTACAGAACGCTGTATCTCGCTAAATGACATCGTTCTTCAAGGTTTCACGATGTTTGCATGCGCTTTAACGAGAATATCACAATATAGCAGTTTCGCACTTGAAACGGTACAACACGCAGTATTTTGCTTGTTCATGCCGTTTTGTGTGCTTTCACAACATTTCACCTATCGCAGTTTCGTAGTCGCAATAAAACAACACTATCACGTTAGAGGACGTCGTTTTTAGTGGTTTCATGACGCTACCTAGCTTAAACTAACATAACTCAACCTAACATAACCTTCGCACTTCTATCGTTAGAAAACGTTTTACTCGCTAGTTTACAATTCTCTCTACAACATTACGACGGTTTCAAACGCTTTCACATTAGATATCGCAGTTCCCGAATTGTAATGGTGAAAAACACTGCATCTCACTAAGTGACATTGTTTAATGCGGTTTTACGACGGTTCATATCTTAACCTAACCTAACCTGACCTAACCTAACCTAACCTAACCTTACCTAACCTAGACTTACCTAACCTAATTAACCTAACCTAACCTAACCTAACTAAACCTTACCTAACCTAACCTAACCCAACCCAACCCAACCCAACCTAACCTAACCTAACCTAACCCAAGCCAACCCAACCACACCCAACCTAACCTAACCTAACCCAACCCAACCCAACATAACCTAAACTAACCTAACTTAACCTAACCTAACCTAACCCAACCCAACCAAACCTAACCTAACCTAACCTAACCTAACCCAACCCAACGCAACCCAACCTAACCTAACCTAACCGAACCTAACCTAACCTAACCCAACCTAACCTAACCTAACCTAACCCAACCCAACCCAACCTAACCTAACCTAACCTAACCAAACCTAACCTAACCAAACCGAACCTAACCTAACCTAACCTTACCTAACCTAACCTAACCTAACATAACGTAACCTAACCTAACCTAACGTAACCTAACCTAACCTAACATAACGTAACGTAATCTAACCTAACCTAACCGAACCTAACCCAACCCAACCCAACCTAACTTAATCCAACCCAAACCAACCTAACCTAACCTAACCTAACGACGGTTGCAAGCGCTTTCACATTTCATCGCAGTTCCCGACTTGTAATGGTGAAAAACACTGCATCTCACTAAGTGACATTGTTTAATGCGGTTTTACGACGACGGTTCATATCTTAACCTAACCTAACATTCGCACTTGTATCTAAAAACGCTCTATTACACTGTTTCATTCACAATTACAATATTTGCATAACCTCACAGTTTTCAGCAACTTATTGCAGTACAGAACGATGTCTCTCGCTAAATGACATCGTTCCTTAAGGTTTCACGATGCTTGCATGCGCTTTAACGAGAATATCACAATATAGCAGTTTCGCACTTGTAACGGTACAACACGCACTATTTTGCTTGTTCATGCCGTTTTGTGTGCTTTCACAAAATTTCACCTATCGCAGTTTCCTACTCGCAATAATACAACACTATCTCGTTAGATGACGTCGTTTTTGGTGGTTTCACGACGCTACCTACCTTAAAGTAACATAACTACACCTAACATAACCTTCGCACTTCTATCGTTAGAAAACGTTTTACTCGCTACTTCACATTGCTTTCTACAACATTACGACGCAGCGCTTTTACAATAGATATCGCAGTTCCCGACTTGTAATGGTGAAAAACACTGCATCTCACTAAGTGACATTGTTTATTGCGGTTTTACAATGGTTCATATCTTAACCTAACCTAACCTAATCTAACCTAATCCAACCCAACCCAGCCTAACCTAACCTAACCTAACCTAACCTTACCTAACCTAACCTAACCTAACCTAACCCAACCCAACCCCACCTAACCCAACCCAACCCAACCAACCTAACCTAACCTAACCTAATCTAACCCAACCCAACCCAACCCAACCTAACCTAACCTAACCCAAACCAACCCAACCCAACCAAACCCAACCGAACCCAACCTAACCTAACCTAACCTAACCTAACCAAACCTAACCTAACCTAACCTAACTTAACCTAACCTAACCTTACCTAACCCAACCTAACCTAACCTAACCTAACCTTACCTAACCTAACCTAACCTAACCCAACCCAACCCCACCTAACCCAACCCAACCCAACCCAACCTAACCTAACCTAACCTAACCCAACCCAACCCAACCCAACCTAACCTAACCTAACCTAACCTAACCCAACCCAACCCAACCCAACCCAACCTAACCTAACCTAACCTAACCTAACCTAACCTAACCTAACCTTACCTAACCTAACCTAACCTAACCTTACCTAACCTAACCTAACCTAACCTAACCCAACCTAACCCAACCAAACCCAACCCAACCTAACCTAACCCAACCCAACCCAACCTAACCCAACCTAACCTAACCTAACCTAACCTAAGCTACCCCAACCTAACCCAACCCAACCCAACCCAACTTAACCTAACCTAACCCAACCCAACCCAACCTAACCCAACCTAACCTAACCTAACCTAACGACAGTTGCAAGCGCTTTCACATTAGATATCGCAGTTCCCGACTAGTAATGGTGAAAAACACTGCATCTCACTAAGTGACATTGTTTAATGCGGTTTTACGACGGTTCATATCTTAACATAACCTAACATTCGCACTTGTATCTAAAAACGCTCTATTACACTGTTTTGTTTACAAATACGATATTTGCATAACCTCACAGTTTTTCACCAACTTATTGCAGTACAGAACGCTGTATCTCGCTAAATGACATCGTTCCTTAAGGTTTCACGATGCTTGCATGCGCTTTAACGAGAATATCACAATATAGCAGTTTCGCGCTTGTAACGATACAACACGCAGTACCTGGCTAGTGCATAACGTTTTGTGTCCTTTCACAATATTTGACCTATCGCAGTTTCGTAGTCGCAATAAAACAACACTATCTCATTATTTGACGTAGTTTTTGGTGGTTTCGCGACGCTACCTAGCCTAAACTAACTCAACCTAACATAAACTTCGCACTTCTATCGTTAGAAAACGTTTTACTCGCTACTTTACAATGCTTTCTACAACATTACGATGGTTTCATGCGATTTAACATAAGATATCGCAGTTCCCGACTTGTAATGGTGAAAAACACTGCATCTCACTAAGTGACATTATTTAATGCGGTTTTACGACGGTTCATATCTTAACCTAACCTAACATTTGCACTTGTATCTCAAAACGCTCTATTACACTGTTTCGTTCACAAGTACAATATTTGCATTACCTCACAGTTTTTCAGCAACTTATTGCAGTACAGAACGCTGTATCTCGCTAAATGACATCGTTCTTTAAGGTTTCACGATGCTTGCATGCGCTTTAACGAGAATATCACAATATAGCACTTTCGCACTTGTAACGCTACAACACGCAGTATTTAGCTTGTTCATGCCGTTTTGTGTGCTTTCACAACAATTCACCTATCGCAGTTTCGTACTCGCAATAAAGCAACACTATCACGTTAGATGACGTCGTTTTTGGTGGTTTCACGACGCTACCTAGCCTAAACTAACATAACTCAACCTAACATAACCTTCGCACTTCTATGGTTAGAAAACATTTTACTCGCTACTTTATATTGCTTTCTACAACATTACGACGGTTTCAAGCGCTTTCACATTAGATATCGCAGTTCCCGAATTGTAATGGTGAAAACACTGCATCTCACTAAGTGGCATTGTTTAATGCGGTTTTATGACGGTTCATATCTTAACCTAACCTAACCTGACCTAACCTAACCTAACCTTACCTAACCTAACCTTAACCTAACCTAACCTAACTTAACCTAACCTAACCTAACCTAACCTAACCCAACCCAACCCAATCCAACCCAACCCAACCCAACCTAACCTAACCTAACCTAACCTGACCCAAGCCAACCCAACCCAACCTAACCTAACCTAACCTAACCCAACCCAACCCGACATAACCTAAACTAACCTAACTTAACCTAACCTAACCTAACCCAACCCAACCAAACCTAACCTAACCTAACCTAACCTAACCCAACCCAACGCAACCCAACCTAACCTAACCTAACCGAACCTAACCTAACCTAACCCAACCTATCCTAACCTAACTAACCCAACCCAACCCAACCTAACCTAACCTAACCTAACCAAACCTAACCTAACCAAACCGAACCTAACCTAACCTAACCTTACCTAACCTAACATAACGTAACCTAACATAACGTAACCTAACCTAACCTAATGTAACCTAACCTAACCTAACCTAACGTAACGTAATCTAACCTAACCTAACCCAACCTAACCCAATCCAACCCAACCTAACTTAATCCAACCCAAACCAACCTAACCTAACCTAACCTAACGACGGTTGCAAGCGCTTTCACATTTCATCGCAGTTCCCGACTTGTAATGGTGAAAAACACTGCATCTCACTAAGTGACATTGTTTAATGCGGTTTTACGACGGTTCATATCTTAACCTAACCTAACATTCGCACTTGTATCTAAAAACGCTCTATTACACTGTTTCATTCACAATTACAATATTTGCATAACCTCACAGTTTTCAGCAACTTATTGCAGTACAGAACGCTGTCTCTCGCTAAATGACATCGTTCCTTAAGGTTTCACGATGCTTGCATGCGCTTTAACGAGAATATCACAATATAGCAGTTTCACACTTGTAACGGTACAACACGCACTATTTTGCTGGTTCATGCCGTTTTGTGTGCTTTCACAAAATTTCACCTATCGCAGTTTCGTACTCGCAATAAAGCAACACTATCACGTTAGATGACGTCGTTTTTGGTGGTTTCACGACGCTACCTAGCCTAAACTAACATAACTCAACCTAACATAACCTTCGCACTTCTATCGTTAGAAAACGTTTTACTCGCTACTTTATATTGCTTTCTACAACATTACGACGGTTTCAAGCGCTTTCACATTAGATATCGCAGTTCCCGAATTGTAATGGTGAAAACACTGCATCTCACTAAGTGGCATTGTTTAATGCGGTTTTATGACGGTTCATATCTTAACCTAACCTAACCTGACCTAACCTAACCTAACCTTACCTAACCTAACCTTAACCTAACCTAACCTAACTTAACCTAACCTAACCTAACCTAACCTAACCCAACCCAACCCAACCCAACCCAACCCAACCTAACCTAACCTAACCTAACCTAACCCAAGCCAACCCAACCCAACCTAACCTAACCTAACCTAACCCAACCCAACCCAACATAACCTAAACTAACCTAACCTAACCTAACCTAACCCAACCCAACCCAACCTAACCTAACCTAACCTAACCCAACCCAACCCAACCCAACCTAACCTAACCTAACCTAATCTAACCCAACCTAACCTAACCTAACCTAACCCAACCCAAGCCAACCCAACCCAACCTAACCTAACCTAACCTAACCAAACCTAACCTAACCAAACCTAACCTAACCTAACCTAACCTAACCTTACCTAACCTAACCTAACCTAACGTAACCTAACCTAACGTAACCTGACCTAAGCTAACCTAACGTAACCTAACCTAACCCAACCTAACCCAACCCAACCCAACCTAACTTAATCCAACCCAAGCCAACCTATTCTAACCTAACCTAACGACAGTTGCAAGCGCTTTCACATTTAATCGCAGTTCCCGACTTGTAATGGTGAAAAACACTGCATCTCACTAAGTGACATTGTTTAATGCGGTTTTACGACGGTTCATATCTTGACCTAACCTAACATTCGCACTTGTATCTAAAAACGTTCTACTACACTGTTTCGTTCACAATTACGATATTTGCATAACCTCACAGTTTTTCAGCAACTTATTGCAGTACAGAACGCTGTATCTCGCTAAATGACATCGTTCTTTAATGTTTCACGATGCTTGCATGCGCTTTAACGAGAATATCACAATATAGCAGTTTCGCACTTGTAACGGTACAACACGCAGTATTTTGCTTGTTCATGCCGTTTTGTGTGCTTTCACAACATTTCACCTATCGCAGTTTTGTACTCGCAATAAAACAACACTATCACGTTAGATAACGTCGTTTTTGGTGGTTTCACTACGCTACCTAGCTTAAACTAACATAACTCAACCTAACAAAGCCTTCGCACTTCTGTCGTTAGAAAACGTTTTACTCGCTACTTTACATTCCTTTTACAACATTACGACGCTTCAAGCGCTTTCACATTAGATATCGCAGTTCCCGACTTGTAATGGTGAAAAACACTGCATCTCACTAAGTGACATTGTTTATTGCGGTTTTACGACAGTTCATATCTTAACCTAACCTAACCTAACCTAACCTTACCTAACCTAACCTAACCTAACCTAACTTAACCTAACCTAACCTAACCTGACCTGACCTAACCTAACCTAACCTAACCTAACCCAACCCAACCCGGCCCAACCCAACCCAACCCAACCAAACCTAACCTAACCTAACCCAACCCAACCCAACCCAACCAAACCCAACCTAACCTAACCTAACCCAACCCAACCCAACCTAACTTAGCCCAAACTAACTTAACCTAACCTAACCTAACTCAACCTAACCTAACCTAACCCAACGCAACCCAACACAACCCAACCTAACCTAACCCAACCCAACCCAACCCAACCTAACCTAACCTAACCTAACCCAACCCAACACTACCTAAACTAACCTAACCTAACCTAAACTAATCTAACCTAACCTAACCCAACCCAACCCAACGCAACCTAACCTAACCTAACCCAACCCAACCCAACCCAACCTACTCTAACCTAACCTAACCTAACCCAATCTAACCTAACCTAACCTAACCCAACCCAACCCAACCTAACCTAACATAACCTAACCAAACCTAACCTAGTCAAACCTAACCTAATCTAACCTAACCTAACCTTACCTAACATAACCTAACCTAACCTAACATAACCTAAACTAACCTAACCTAACGTAACCTAAGCTATTCTAACCTAACGTAACGTATCCTAACCTAACCTAACCTAACCCAACCTAACCCAACCTAACCAAACCCAACCCAACCCAACCCAACCTAACCTAATCCAACCGAAACCAACCTAACCTAACCTAACCTAACCTAACGACGGTTGCAAGCGCTTTCACATTAGATATCGCAGTTCCCGACTTGTAATAGTGAAAAACGCTGCATCTCACTAAGTGACATTGTTTATAGCGGTTTTACGACGGTTCATATCTTAACCTAACCTAACATTCGCACTTGTATCTAAAAACGCTCTATTACACTGTTTCCTTCACAATTACGATATTTGCATAACCCCACAGTTTTTCAGCAACTTATTACAGTACAGAACGCTGTATTTCGCTAAATGACATCGTTCTTTAAGGTTTCACGATGCTTGCATGCGCTTTAACGAGAATATCACAATATAGCAGTTTCGCACTTGTAACGGTACAACACGCAGTATTTGGCTCGTTCATGCCGTTTTGTATGCTTTCACAACATTTCACCTATTGCAGTTTCGTACATGCAATAAAACAACACTATCTCGTTAGATGACGTCCTTTTTGGTGGTTTCACGACGCTACCTAGCTTTAACTAACATAACTCAACCCAACATAACCTTCGCACTTCTATCGTTAGAAAACGCTTTACTCGCTGCTTTACAATGCTCTATACAACATTACGACAGTTTCATGCGCTTTCACAATAGATATCGCAGTTCCCGATTTGTAATGGTGAAAAACACTGCATCTCACTAAGTGACATTGTTTAATGCGGCTTTACGACGGTTCATATCTTAACCTAACCTAACATTCGCACTTGTATCTAAAAACGCTCTATTACACTGTTTCGTTCACATTTAAAATATTTTCATGACCTCACAGTTTTTCACCAACTTATTACAGTATGGAACGCTGTATATCGCTAAATGACATCGTTCTTTAAGGTTTCACGATGCTTGCATGCGCTTTAACCTGAATATCACAACATAGCAGTTTCGCACTTGTAACGGTACAACACGCAGTATTTGGGTTGTTCATGCCGTTTTGTGTGCTTTAACAACATTTCACCTATTACAGTTTCGTACTCGCAATAAAACAACACTATCTCGTTAGATGACGTCGTTTTTGGTGGTTTCACGACGCTACGTAGCTTAAACTAACATAACTACACCTAACATAACCTTCGCACTTCTATTGTTAGAAAACGTTTTACTCGCTACTTTACATTGCTTTCTACAACATTACGACGGTTTCAAGCGCTTTCACATTAGATATCGCAGTTCCCGAATTGTAATGGTGAAAAACACTGCATCTCAATAAGTGACATTGTTTAATGCGGTTTTACGATGGTTCATATCTTAACCTAACCTAACCTGACCTAACCTAACCTAACCTAACCTTACCTAACTTAACCTAACCTAACCCAACACAACCCAACCCAACCCAACCTAACCTAACCTAACCTAACTTAACCTAACCTAACCCAACCCAACCCAACATAACCTAAACCTAACCTAACCTAACGTAACCTAACCCAACCCAACCCAACCTAACCTAACCTAACCTAACCTAACCCAACCCAACCCAACCCAATCCAACCTAACCTAACCTAACCTAACCCAACCAAACCCAACCTAACCTAACCTAACCTAACTAAACCTAACCTAACCAAACCAAACCTAACCTAACCTAACCTTACCTAACCTAACCTAACCCAACCTAACCTTGCGTAACCTAACCTAACCTAACGTAACCTAACCTAATCTAACCTAACGTAACGTAACCTAACCTAACCTAACCCAACCTAACCCAACCCAACCCAACCTAACTTAATCCAACCCAAACCAACCTATTCTAACCTAACCTAACGACAGTTGCAAGCGCTTTCACATTTCATCGCAGTTCCCGACTAATATGGTAAAAAACACTGCATCTCACTAAGTGACATTGTTTATTGCGGTTTTACGACGGTTCATATCTTAACCTAACCTAACATTCGCACTTGTATCTAAAAACGCTCTATTACACTGTTTCGTTCACAATTACGATATTTGCATAACCTCACAGTTTTTCAGCAACTTATTGCAGTACAGAACGCTGTATCTCGCTAAATGACATCGTTCTTCAAGGTTTCACGATGCTTGCATGCGCTTTAACGAGAATATCACAATATAGCAGTTTCGCACTTGAAACGGTACAACACGCTGTATTTTGCTTGTTCATGCCGTTTTGTGTGCTTTCACAACATTTCACCTATCGCAGTTTCGTACTCGCAATAAAACAACACTATCACGTTAGATGACGTCGTTTTTGGTGGTTTCACGACGCTACCTAGCTTAAACTAACATAACTCAACCTAACATAACCTTCGCACTTCTGTCGTTAGAAAATGTTTTACTCGCTACTTTACATTGCTTTTTACAACTTTACGACGGTTTCAAGCGCTTTCACATTAGATATCGCAGTTCCCGACTTGTAATGGTGAAAAACACTGCATCTCACTAAGTGACATTGTTTTTTGCGGCTTTACGACAGTTCATATCTTAACCTAACCTAACCTAACCTAACCTTACCTAACCTAACCTAACCTAACCTAACTTAACCTAACCTAACCTAACCTAACCTGACCTAACCTAACCTAACCTAACCCAACCCAACCTAACTTAGCCCAAACTAACTTAACCTAACCTAACCTAACTCAACCTAACCCAACCTAACCCAACCCAACCCAACACAACCCAACCTAACCTAACCTAACCCAACCCAACCCAACCCAACCTAACCTAACCCAACCCAACCCAACCTAACCTAAACTAACCGAACCTAACCTAAACTAATCTAACCTAACCTAACCCAACCCAACCCAACCCAACCTAACCTAACCTAACCTAACCCAACCCAACCCAACCCAACCCAGCCCAACCCAACCCAACCCAACCCAACTAAACCTAACCTTCCTAACCTAACCTAACCCAACACAACCCAACCCAACCCAACCTAACCTAACCTAACCTAACCTAACCCAACCCAACCCAACCCAACCTAACTTAATCCAACCCAAACCAACCTATTCTAACGTAACCTAACGACAGTTGCAAGCGCTTTCACATTTCATCGCAGTTCCCGACTAATATGGTAAAAAACACTGCATCTCACTAAGTGACATTGTTTATTGCGGTTTTACGACGGTTCATATCTTAACCTAACCTAACATTCGCACTTGTATCTAAAAACGCTCTATTACACTGTTTCGTTCACAATTACGATATTTGCATAACCTCACAGTTTTTCAGCAACTTATTGCAGTACAGAACGCTGTATCTCGCTAAATGACATCGTTCTTCAAGGTTTCACGATGCTTGCATGCGCTTTAACGAGAATATCACAATATAGCAGTTTCGCACTTGAAACGGTACAACACGCTGTATTTTGCTTGTTCATGCCGTTTTGTGTGCTTTCACAACATTTCACCTATCGCAGTTTCGTACTCGCAATAAAACAACACTATCACGTTAGATGACGTCGTTTTTGGTGGTTTCACGACGCTACCTAGCTTAAACTAACATAACTCAACCTAACATAACCTTCGCACTTCTGTCGTTAGAAAACGTTTTACTCGCTACTTTACATTGCTTTTTACAACATTACGACGGTTTCAAGCGCTTTCACATTAGATATCGCAGTTCCCGACTTGTAATGGTGAAAAACACTGCATCTCACTAAGTGACATTGTTTTTTGCGGTTTTACGACAGTTCATATCTTAACCGTACCTAACCTAACCTAACCTAACCTAACCTAACCTTACCTAACCTAACCTAACCTAACCTAACTTAACCTAACCTAACCTAACTTAGCCCAAACTAACTTAACCTAACCTAACCTAACTCAACCTAACCCAACCTAACCCAACCCAACCCAACACAACCCAACCTAACCTAACCTAACCCAACCCAACCCAACCCAACCCAACCTAACCTAACCTAACCCAACCCAACCCAACCTAACCTAAACTAACCGAACCTAACCTAAACTAATCTAACCTAACCTAACCCAACCCAACCCAACCCAACCTAACCTAACCTAACCTAACCTAACCCAACCCAACCCAACCCAGCCCAACCCAACCCAACCCAACTAAACCTAACCTAACCTAACCTAACCCAACCCAACCCAACCCAACCCAACCCAACCTAACCTAACCTAACCTAACCCAAGCCAACCCAACCCAACCCAACCTAACCTAACCTAACCTAACCAAACCCAACCTAACCTAAACTAACCTAACCTAACCTAACCTAACCCAACCCAACCCAACCCAACCAAACCTAACCTATCCTAACCTAACCCAACCCAACCCAACCCAACCTAACCTAACCTAACCTAATCTAACCCCACCTAACCTAACCTAACCTAACCCCACCCAAGCCAACCCAACCCAACCTAACCTAACCTAACCTAACCAAACCTAACCTAACCTAACCTAACCTAACCTTACCTAACCTAACCTAACCTAACGTAACCTAACCTAACGTAACCTGACCTAAGCTAACCTAACGTAACGTAACCTAACCTAACCTAACCTAACCCAACCTAACCCAACCCAACCCAACCTAACTTAATCCAACCCAAACCAACCTATTCTAACCTAACCTAACGATGGTTGCAAGCGCTTTCACATTTCATCGCAGTTCCCGACTTGTAATGGGGAAAAACACTGCATCTCACTAAGTGACATTGTTTAATGCGGTTTTACGACAGTTCATATCTTAACCTAACCTAACATTCGCACTTGTATCTAAAAACGCTGTATTACACTGTTTCGTTCACAATTACGATATTTGCATAACCTCACAGTTTTTCAGCAACTTATTGCAGTACAGAACGCTGTATCTCGCTAAATGACATCGTTCTTTAAGGTTTCACGATGCTTGCATGCGCTTTAACGAGAATATCACAATATAGCAGTTTCGCACTTGTAACGGTACAACACGCAGTATTTTGCTTGTTCATGCCGTTTTGTGTGCTTTCACAACATTTCACCTATCGCAGTTTCGTACTCGCAATAAAACAACACTATCACGTTAGATAACGTCGTTTTTGGTGGTTTCACTACGCTACCTAGCTTAAACTAACATAACTCAACCTAACAAAACCTACGCACTTCTGTCGTTAGAAAACGTTTTACTCGCTACTTTACATTGCTTTTTACAACATTACGACGCTTTCAAGTGCTTTCACATTAGATATCGCAGTTCCCGACTTGTAATGGTGAAAAACGCTGCATCTCACTAAGTGACATTGTTTATTGCGGTTTTACGACAGTTCATATCTTAACCTAACCTAACCTAACCTAACCTTACCTAACCTAACCTAACCTAACCTAACTTAACCTAACCTAACCTGACCAGACCTAACCTAACCTAACCTAACCTAACCCAACCCAACCCGGCCCAACCCAACCCATCCCAACCAAACCTAACCTAACCTAACCCAACCCAACCTAACCTAAACTAACCTAACCTAACCTAAACTAATCTAACCTAACCTAACCCAACCCCACCCAACCCAACCTAACCTAACCTAACCTAACCTAACCCAACCCAACCCAACCCAGCCCAACCTAACCCAACCCAACTAAACCTAACCTAACCTAACCTAACCCAACCCAACCCAACCCAACCCAACCCAACCTAACCTAACCTAACCTAACCTAACCCAAGCCAACCCAACCCAACCCAACCTAACCTAACCTAACCCAACCCAACCCAACCCAACATAACCTAAACTAACCTAACCTAACCTAACCTAACCCAACCCAACCCAACCCAACCTAACCCAACCCAACCCAACCTAACCTAACCTAACCTAATCTAACCCAACCTAGCCTAACCTAACCTAACCCAACCCAAGCCAACCCAACCCAACCTCACCTAACCTAACCTAACCAAACCTAACCTAACCAAACCTAACCTAACCAAACCTAACCTTACCTAACCTAACCTAACCTAACCTAACCTAACGTAACCTAACCTAACGTAACCTGACCTAAGCTAACCTAACGTAACGTAACCTAACGTAACCTAACCTAACCCAACCTAACCCAACCCAACCCAACCTAACTTAATCCAACCCAAACCAACCTATTCTAACCTAACCTAACGATGGTTGCAAGCGCTTTCACATTTCACCGCAGTTCCCGACTTGTAATGGTTAAAAACACTGCATCTCACTAAGTGACATTGTTTAATGCGTTTTTACGACGGTTCATATCTTAACCTAACCTAACATTCGCACTTGTATCTAAAAACACTCTATTACACTGTTTCGTTCACAATTACGATATTTGCATAACCTCACAGTTTTTCAGCAACTTATTGCAGTACAGAACGCTGTATCTCGCTAAATGACATCGTTCTTTAAGGTTTCACGATGCTTGCATGCGCTTTAACGAGAATATCACAATATAGCTGTTTCGCACTTGTAACAGTACAACACGCAGTATTTTGCTTGTTCATGCCGTTTTGTGTGCTTTCACAACATTTCACTTATCGCAGTTTCATACTCGCAATAAAACAACACTATCACGTTAGATAACGTCGTTTTTGGTGGTTTCACTACGCTACCTAGCTTAAACTAACATAACTCAACCTAACAAAACCTTCGCACTTCTGTCGTTAGAAAACGTTTTACTCGCTACTTTACATTGCTTTTTACAACATTACGACGCTTTCAAGCCCTTTCACATTAGATATCGCAGTTCCCGACTTGTAATGGTGAAAAACATTGCATCTCACTAAGTGACATTGTTTATTGCGGTTTTACGACAGTTCATATCTTAACCTAACCTAACCTAACCTTACCTAACCTTACCTAACCTCACCCAACCTAACCTAACTTAACCTAACCTAACCTAACCTAACCTGACCTGACCAAACCTAACCTAACCTAACCTAACCCAACCCAACCCGGCCCAACCCAACCCAACCAAACCTAACCTAACCTAACCCAACCCAACCCAACCCAACCTAACCTATCCTAACCTAACCCAACCCAACCCAACCTAACTTAGCCCAAACTAACTTAACCTAACCTAACCTAACTCAACCTAACCTAACCTAACCCAACGCAACCCAACACAACCCAACCTAACCTAACCCAACCCAACCCAACCCAACCTAACCTAACCTAACCTAACCCAACCCAACCCTACCTAAACTAACCTAACCTAACCTAAACTAATCTAACCTAACCTAACCCAACCCAACCCAACCCAACCTAACCTAACCTAACCCAACCCAACCCAACCCAACCTAACCTAACCTAACCTAACCTAACCCAATCTAACCTAACCTAATCTAACCCAACCCAACCAAACCCAACCTAACCTAACATAACCTAACCAAACCTAACCTAGCCAAACCTAACCTAATCTAACCTAACCTAACCTTACCTAACCTAACCTAACCTAACCTAACGTAACCTAAACTAACCTAACCTAACCTAACGTAACCTAACCTAACCTAACCTAACGTAACGTAACCTAACCTAAGCTAACCTAACCCAACCTAACCCAACCTAACCAAACCCAACCCAACCCAACCCAACCTAACCTAATCCAACCGAAACCAACCTAACCTAACCTAACCTAACCTAACGACGGTTGCAAGCGCTTTCACATTAGATATCGCAGTTCCCGACTTGTAATAGTGAAAAACGCTGCATCTCACTAAGTGACATTGTTTAATGCGGTTTTACGACGGTTCATATCTCAACCTAACCTAACATTCGCACTTGTATCTAAAAACGCTCTATTACACTGTTTCGTTCACATTTAAAATATTTGCATGACCTCACAGTTTTTCACCAACTTATTACAGTACGGAACGCTGTATATCGCTAAATGACATCGTTCTTTAAGGTTTCACGATGCTTGCATGCGCTTTAACCTGAATATCACAACATAGCAGTTTCGCACTTGTAACGTTACAACACGCAGTATTTGGCTTGTTCATGCCGTTTTGTGTGCTTTCACAACATTTCACCTATCGCAGTTTCGTACTCGCAATAAAACAACACTATCACGTTAGATGACGTCGTTTTTGGTGGTTTCACGACGCTACCTAGCTTAAACTAACATAACTCAACCTAACATAACCTTCGCACTTCTGTCGTTAGAAAACGTTTTACTCGCTACTTTACATTGCTTTTTACAACATTACGACGGTTTCGAGCGCTTTCACATTAGATATCGCAGTTCCCGACTTGTAATGGTGAAAAACACTGCATCTCACTAAGTGACATTGTTTTTTGCGGTTTTACGACAGTTCATATCTTAACCTAACCTAACCTAACTCAACCTAACCAAACCTAACCCAACCCAACCCAACACAATCCAACCTAACCTAACCTAACCCAACCCAACCCAACCCAACCTAACCTAACCTAACCTAACCTAACCCAACCCAACCCAACCTAACCTAAACTAACCTAACCTAAACTAATCTAACCTAACCCAACCCAACCCAACCCAACCTAACCTAACCTAACCTAACCCAACCCAACCCAGCCCAACCCAACCCAACCCAACTAAACCTAACCTAACCTAACCTAACCTAACCCAACCCAACCCAACCCAAACCAACCCAACCTAACCTAACCTAACCTATCCTAACCCAAGCCAACCCAACCCAACCCAACCTAACCTAACCTAACCCAACCCAACCCAACATAACCTAAACTAACCTAACCTAACCTAACCCAACCCAACCCAACCTAACCTAACCTAACCTAACCTAACCCAACCCAACCCAACCCAACCCAACCTAACCTAACCTAACCTAATCTAACCCAACCTAACCTAACCTAACCCAACCCAAGCCAACCCAACCCAACCTAACCTAACCTAACCTAACCAAACCTAACCTAACCAAACCTAACCTTACCTAACCTAACCTAACCTAACCTAACGTAACCTAACCTAACGTAACCTGACCTAAGCTAACCTAACGTAACGTAACCTAACCTAACCTAACCTAACCCAACCTAACCCAACCCAACCTAACTTAATCCAACCCAAACCAACCTATTCTAACCTAACCTAACGACAGGTGCAAGCGCTTTCACATTTCATCGCAGTTCCCGACTTGTAATGGTAAAAAACACTGCATCTCACTAAGTGACATTGTTTATTGCGGTTTTACGACGGTTCATATCTTAACCTAACCTAACCTAACCTAACCTTACCTAACCTAACCTAACCTAACTTACCCTAACCTAACCTAACCTAACCTGACCTGACCTAACCTAACCTAACCTAACCCAACCCAACCCGGCCCAACCCAACCCCAACCCAACCAAACCTAGCCTAAACTAATCTAACCTAACCTAACCCAACCCAACCCAACCCAACCTAACCTAACCCAACCCAACCCAACCCAACCTAACCTAACCTAACCTAACCTAACCCAATCTAACCTAACCTAACCTAACCCAACCCAACCAAACCTAACCTAACCCAACCCAACCTAACCTAACCTAACCTAACTAAACCTAACCTAACCAAACCTAACCTAACCTAACCTAACCTTACCTAACCTAGCCTAACCTAACCTAACCTTGCGTAACCTAACCTACCCTAACGTAACCTAACCTAATCTAACCTAATGTAACATAACCTAACCTAACCCAACCTAACCCAACTTAACCCAACCCAACCTAACTTAATCCAACCCAAACCAACCTATTCTAACCTAACCTAACGACAGTTGCAAGCGCTTTCACATTTCATCGCAGTTCCCGACTTGTAATGGTAAAAAACACTGCATCTCACTAAGTGACATTGTTTATTGCGGTTTTACGACGGTTCATATCTTAACCTAACCTAACATTCGCACTTGTATCTAAAAACGCTCTATTGCACTGTTTCGTTCACAATTACGATATTTGCATAACCTCACAGTTTTTCAGCAACTTATTGCAGTACAGAACGCTGTATCTCGCTAAATGACATCGTTCTTCAAGGTTTCACGATGCTTGCATGCGCTTTAACGAGAATATCACAATATAGCAGTTTCGCACTTGAAACGGTACAACACGCAGTATTTTGCTTGTTCATGCCGTTTTGTGTGCTTTCACAACATTTCACCTATCGCAGTTTCGTACTCGCAATAAAACAACACTATCACGTTAGATGACGTCGTTTTTGGTGGTTTCACGACGCTACCTAGCTTAAACTAACATAACTCAACCTAACATAACCTTCGCACTTCTGTCGTTAGAAAACGTTTTACTCGCTACTTTACATTGCTTTTTACAACATTACGACGGTTTCAAGCGCTTTCACATTAGATATCGCAGTTCCCGACTTGTAATGGTGAAAAACACTGCATCTCACTAAGTGACATTGTTTTTTTGCGGTTTTACGACAGTTAATATCTTAACCGTACCTAACCTAACCTAACCTTACCTTACCTAACCTAACCTAACCTAACCTAACTTAACCTAACCTAACCTAACCTGACCTAACCTAATCTAACCTAACCCAACCCAACCTAACTTAGCCCAAACTAACTCAACCTAACCTAACCTAACCAAACCTAACCCAACCCAACCCAACACAACCCAACCTAACCTATCCTAACCCAACCCAACCCAACCCAACCCAACCTAACCTAACCTAACCCAACCCAACCTAACCTAAACTAACCTAACCTAACCTAAACTAATCTAACCTAACCTAACCCAACCCAACCCAACCCAACCTAACCTAACCTAACCTAACCTAACCCAACCCAACCCAACCCAGCCCAACCTAACCCAACCCAACTAAACCTAACCTAACCTAACCTAACCCAACCCAACCCAACCCAACCCAACCCAACCTAACCTAACCTAACCTAACCTAACCCAAGCCAACCCAACCCAACCCAACCTAACCTAACCTAACCCAACCCAACCCAACCCAACATAACCTAAACTAACCTAACCTAACCTAACCTAACCCAACCCAACCCAACCCAACCTAACCCAACCCAACCCAACCTAGCCTAACCTAACCTAACCCAACCCAAGCCAACCCAACCCAACCTAACCTAACCTAACCTAACCAAACCTAACCTAACCAAACCTAACCTAACCAAACCTAACCTTACCTAACCTAACCTAACCTAACCTAACCTAACGTAACCTAACCTAACGTAACCTGACCTAAGCTAACCTAACGTAACGTAACCTAACGTAACCTAACCTAACCCAACCTAACCCAACCCAACCCAACCTAACTTAATCCAACCCAAACCAACCTATTCTAACCTAACCTAACGATGGTTGCAAGCGCTTTCACATTTCACCGCAGTTCCCGACTTGTAATGGTTAAAAACACTGCATCTCACTAAGTGACATTGTTTAATGCGTTTTTACGACGGTTCATATCTTAACCTAACCTAACATTCGCACTTGTATCTAAAAACACTCTATTACACTGTTTCGTTCACAATTACGATATTTGCATAACCTCACAGTTTTTCAGCAACTTATTGCAGTACAGAACGCTGTATCTCGCTAAATGACATCGTTCTTTAAGGTTTCACGATGCTTGCATGCGCTTTAACGAGAATATCACAATATAGCTGTTTCGCACTTGTAACAGTACAACACGCAGTATTTTGCTTGTTCATGCCGTTTTGTGTGCTTTCACAACATTTCACTTATCGCAGTTTCATACTCGCAATAAAACAACACTATCACGTTAGATAACGTCGTTTTTGGTGGTTTCACTACGCTACCTAGCTTAAACTAACATAACTCAACCTAACAAAACCTTCGCACTTCTGTCGTTAGAAAACGTTTTACTCGCTACTTTACATTGCTTTTTACAACATTACGACGCTTTCAAGCCCTTTCACATTAGATATCGCAGTTCCCGACTTGTAATGGTGAAAAACATTGCATCTCACTAAGTGACATTGTTTATTGCGGTTTTACGACAGTTCATATCTTAACCTAACCTAACCTAACCTTACCTAACCTTACCTAACCTCACCCAACATAACCTAACTTAACCTAACCTAACCTAACCTAACCTGACCTGACCAAACCTAACCTAACCTAACCTAACCCAACCCAACCCGGCCCAACCCAACCCAACCAAACCTAACCTAACCTAACCCAACCCAACCCAACCCAACCTAACCTATCCTAACCTAACCCAACCCAACCCAACCTAACTTAGCCCAAACTAACTTAACCTAACCTAACCTAACTCAACCTAACCTAACCTAACCCAACGCAACCCAACACAACCCAACCTAACCTAACCCAACCCAACCCAACCCAACCTAACCTAACCTAACCTAACCCAACCCAACCCTACCTAAACTAACCTAACCTAACCTAAACTAATCTAACCTAACCTAACCCAACCCAACCCAACCCAACCTAACCTAACCTAACCCAACCCAACCCAACCCAACCTAACCTAACCTAACCTAACCTAACCCAATCTAACCTAACCTAATCTAACCCAACCCAACCAAACCCAACCTAACCTAACATAACCTAACCAAACCTAACCTAGCCAAACCTAACCTAATCTAACCTAACCTAACCTTACCTAACATAACCTAACCTAACCTAACGTAACCTAAACTAACCTAACCTAACCTAACGTAACCTAACCTAACGTAACGTAACGTAACCTAACCTAAGCTAACCTAACCCAACCTAACCCAACCTAACCAAACCCAACCCAACCCAACCCAACCCAACCTAACCTAATCCAACCGAAACCAACCTAACCTAACCTAACCTAACCTAACGACGGTTGCAAGCGGTTTCACATTAGATATCGCAGTTCCCGACTTGTAATAGTGAAAAACGCTGCATCTCACTAAGTGACATTGTTTAATGCGGTTTTACGACGGTTCATATCTCAACCTAACCTAACATTCGCACTTGTATCTAAAAACGCTCTATTACACTGTTTCGTTCACATTTAAAATATTTGCATGACCTCACAGTTTTTCACCAACTTATTACAGTACGGAACGCTGTATATCGCTAAATGACATCGTTCTTTAAGGTTTCACGATGCTTGCATGCGCTTTAACCTGAATATCACAACATAGCAGTTTCGCACTTGTAACGTTACAACACGCAGTATTTGGCTTGTTCATGCCGTTTTGTGTGCTTTCACAACATTTCACCTATCGCAGTTTCGTACTCGCAATAAAACAACACTATCACGTTAGATGACGTCGTTTTTGGTGGTTTCACGACGCTACCTAGCTTAAACTAACATAACTCAACCTAACATAACCTTCGCACTTCTGTCGTTAGAAAACGTTTTACTCGCTACTTTACATTGCTTTTTACAACATTACGACGGTTTCGAGCGCTTTCACATTAGATATCGCAGTTCCCGACTTGTAATGGTGAAAAACACTGCATCTCACTAAGTGACATTGTTTTTTGCGGTTTTACGACAGTTCATATCTTAACCTAACCTAACCTAACTCAACCTAACCAAACCTAACCCAACCCAACCCAACACAATCCAACCTAACCTAACCTAACCCAACCCAACCCAACCCAACCTAACCTAACCTAACCTAACCTAACCCAACCCAACCCAACCTAACCTAAACTAACCTAACCTAAACTAATCTAACCTAACCCAACCCAACCCAACCCAACCTAACCTAACCTAACCTAACCCAACCCAACCCAGCCCAACCCAACCCAACCCAACTAAACCTAACCTAACCTAACCTAACCTAACCCAACCCAACCCAACCCAAACCAACCCAACCTAACCTAACCTAACCTATCCTAACCCAAGCCAACCCAACCCAACCCAACCTAACCTAACCTAACCTAACCCAACCCAACCCAACATAACCTAAACTAACCTAACCTAACCTAACCCAACCCAACCCAACCTAACCTAACCTAACCTAACCTAACCCAACCCAACCCAACCCAACCCAACCTAACCTAACCTAACCTAATCTAACCCAACCTAACCTAACCTAACCCAACCCAAGCCAACCCAACCCAACCTAACCTAACCTAACCTAACCAAACCTAACCTAACCAAACCTAACCTTACCTAACCTAACCTAACCTAACCTAACGTAACCTAACCTAACGTAACCTGACCTAAGCTAACCTAACGTAACGTAACCTAACCTAACCTAACCTAACCCAACCTAACCCAACCCAACCTAACTTAATCCAACCCAAACCAACCTATTCTAACCTAACCTAACGACAGGTGCAAGCGCTTTCACATTTCATCGCAGTTCCCGACTTGTAATGGTAAAAAACACTGCATCTCACTAAGTGACATTGTTTATTGCGGTTTTACGACGGTTCATATCTTAACCTAACCTAACCTAACCTAACCTTACCTAACCTAACCTAACCTAACTTACCCTAACCTAACCTAACCTAACCTGACCTGACCTAACCTAACCTAACCTAACCCAACCCAACCCGGCCCAACCCAACCCCAACCCAACCAAACCTAGCCTAAACTAATCTAACCTAACCTAACCCAACCCAACCCAACCCAACCTAACCTAACCCAACCCAACCCAACCCAACCTAACCTAACCTAACCTAACCTAACCCAATCTAACCTAACCTAACCTAACCCAACCCAACCAAACCTAACCTAACCCAACCCAACCTAACCTAACCTAACCTAACTAAACCTAACCTAACCAAACCTAACCTAACCTAACCTAACCTTACCTAACCTAGCCTAACCTAACCTAACCTTGCGTAACCTAACCTACCCTAACGTAACCTAACCTAATCTAACCTAATGTAACATAACCTAACCTAACCCAACCTAACCCAACCCAACCCAACCCAACCTAACTTAATCCAACCCAAACCAACCTATTCTAACCTAACCTAACGACAGTTGCAAGCGCTTTCACATTTCATCGCAGTTCCCGACTTGTAATGGTAAAAAACACTGCATCTCACTAAGTGACATTGTTTATTGCGGTTTTACGACGGTTCATATCTTAACCTAACCTAACATTCGCACTTGTATCTAAAAACGCTCTATTACACTGTTTCGTTCACAATTACGATATTTGCATAACCTCACAGTTTTTCAGCAACTTATTGCAGTACAGAACGCTGTATCTCGCTAAATGACATCGTTCTTCAAGGTTTCACGATGCTTGCATGCGCTTTAACGAGAATATCACAATATAGCAGTTTCGCACTTGAAACGGTACAACACGCAGTATTTTGCTTGTTCATGCCGTTTTGTGTGCTTTCACAACATTTCACCTATCGCAGTTTCGTACTCGCAATAAAACAACACTATCACGTTAGATGACGTCGTTTTTGGTGGTTTCACAAGGCTACCTAGCTTAAACTAACATAACTCAACCTAACATAACCTTCGCACTTCTGTCGTTAGAAAACGTTTTACTCGCTACTTTACATTGCTTTTTACAACATTACGACGGTTTCAAGCGCTTTCACATTAGATATCGCAGTTCCCGACTTGTAATGGTGAAAAACACTGCATCTCACTAAGTGACATTGTTTTTTGCGGTTTTACGACAGTTCATATCTTAACCGTACCTAACCTAACCTAACCTTACCTAACCTAACCTAACTTAACCTAACCTAACCTAACCTAACCTGACCTAACCTAACCTAACCTAACCCAACCCAACCTAACTTAGCCCAAACTAACTTAACCTAACCTAACCTAACTCAACCTAACCAAACCTAACCCAACCCAACCCAACACAACCCAACCTAACCTAACCTAACCCAACCCAACCCAACCCAACCTAACCTAACCTAACCTAACCCAACCCAACCCAACCAAACCTAAACTAACCTAACCTAACCTAAACTAATCTAACCTAACCTAACCCAACCCAACCCAACCCAACCCAACCTAACCTAACCTAACCTAACCTAACCCAACCCAACCCAACCCAGCCCAACCCAACCCAACCCAACTAAACCTAACCTAACCTAACCTAACCTAACCCAACCCAACCCAACCCAACCCAACCTAACCTAACCTAACCTAACCTAACCCAAGCCAACCCAACCCAACCCAACCTAACCTAACCTAACCTAACCCAAACCAACCCAACATAACCTAAACTAACCTAACCTAACCTAACCTAACCCAACCCAACCCAACCTAACCTAACCTAACCTAACCTAACCCAACCCAACCCAACCTAACCTAACCTAACCTAATCTAACCCAACCTAACCTAACCTAACCTAACCCAACCCAAGCCAACCCAACCCAACCTAACCTAACCTAACCTAACCAAACCTAACCTAACCAAACCTAACCTAACCAAACCTAACCTTACCTAACCTAACCTAACCTAACCTAACGTAACCTAACCTAACGTAACCTGACCTAAGCTAACCTAACGTAACGTAACCTAACCTAACCTAACCTAACCCAACCTAACCCAACCCAACCCAACCTAACTTAATCCAACCCAAACCAACCTATTCTAACCTAACCTAACGATGGTTGCAAGCGCTTTCACATTTCAATGCAGTTCCCGACTTGTAATGGTTAAAAACACTGCATCTCACTAAGTGACATTGTTTATTGCGGTTTTACGACGGTTCATATCTTAACCTAACCTAACATTCGCACTTGTATCTAAAAGCGCTCTATTACACTGTTTCGTTTACAGTTACGATATTTGCATAACCTCACAGTTTTTCAGCAACTTATTGCAGTACAGAACGCTGTATCTCGCTAAATGACATCGTTCTTTAAGGTTTCACGATGCTTGCATGCGCTTTAACGAGAATATCACAATATAGCAGTTTCGCACTTGTAACGGTACAACACGCAGTATTTTGCTTGTTCATGCCGTTTTGTGTGCTTTCACAACATTTCACCTATCGCAGTTTTGTACTCGCAATAAAACAACACTATCACGTTAGATAACGTCGTTTTTGGTGGTTTCACTACGCTACCTAGCTTAAACTAACATAACTCAACCTAACAAAACCTTCGCACTTCTGTCGTTAGAAAACGTTTTACTCGCTACTTTACATTGCTTTTTACAACATTACGACGCTTTCAAGCGCTTTCACATTAGATATCGCAGTTCCCGACTTGTAATGGTGAAAAACACTGCATCTCACTAAGTGACATATTTTATTGCGGTTTTACGACAGTTCATATCTTAACCTAACCTAACCTAACCTGACCTGACCTAACCTAACCTAACCTAACCCAACCCAACCCGGCCCAACCCAACCCAACCCAACCAAACCTAACCTAACCCAACCCAACCCAACCCAACCAAACCCAACCTAACCTAACCTAACCTAACCCAACCCAACCCAACCTAACTTAGCCCAAACTAACTTAACCTAACCTAACCTAACTCAACCTAACCTAACCTAACCCAACGCAACCCAACACAACCCAACCTAACCCAACCCAACGCAACCTAACCTAACCTAACCTAACCCAACCAAACCCAACCCAACCCAGCCCAACCTAACCTAACCTAACCCAACCCAACCCAACCCAACCTAACCTAACCTAACCTAACCTAACCTAACCCAATCTAACCTAACCTAACCTAACCCAACCCAACCCAACCCAACCTAACCCTATCTAACCAAACCTAACCTAGCCAAACCCAACCCAACCCAACCTAACCTAACATAAGCTAACCAAACCTAACCTAGCCAAACCTAACCTAATCTAACCTAACCTAACCTTACCTAACATAACCTAACCTAACCTAACGTAACCTAAACTAACCTAACCTAACCTAACGTAACCTAACCTAACCTAACCTAACGTAACGTAACCTAACCTAACCTAACCTAACCCAACCTAACCCAACCTAACCAAACCCAACCCAACCCAACCCAACCTAACCTAATCCAACCAAAACCAACCTAACCTAACCTAACCTAACCTAACGACGGTTGCAAGCGCTTTCACATTAGATATCGCAGTTCCCGACTTGTAATAGTGAAAAACGCTGCATCTCACTAAGTGACATTGTTTAATGCGGTTTTACGACGGTTCATATCTCAACCTAACCTAACATTCGCACTTGTATCTAAAAACGCTCTATTACACTGTTTCCTTCACAATTACGATATTTGCATAACCCCACAGTTTTTCAGCAACTTATTACAGTACAGAACGCTGTATTTCGCTAAATGACATCGTTCTTTAAGGTTTCACGATGCTTGCATGCGCTTTAATGAGAATATCACAATATAGCAGTTTCGCACTTGTAACGGTACAACACGCAGTATTTGGCTCGTTCATGACGTTTTGTATGCTTTCACAACATTTCACCTATTGCAGATTCGTACATGCAATAAAACAACACTATCTCGTTAGATGACGTCCTTTTTGGTGGTTTCACGACGCTACCTAGCTTAAACTAGCTTAACTCAACCTAACACAACCTTCGCACTTCTATCGTTAGAAAACGCTTTACTCGCTACTTTACAATGCTCTATACAACATTACGACAGTTTCATGCGCTTTCACGATATCGCAGTTCCCGATTTGTAATGATGAAAAACACTGCATCTCACTAAGTGACATTGTTTAATGCGGCTTTACGACGGTTCATATCTTAACCTAACCTAACATTCGCACTTGTGTCTAAAAACGCTCTATTACACTGTTTCGTTCACTTTTAAAATATTTGCATGACCTCACAGTTTTTCACCAACTTATTACAGTACGGAACGCTGTATATCGCTAAATGACATCGTTCTTTAAGGTTTCACGATGCTTGCATGCGCTTTAACCTGAATATCACAACATAGCAGTTTCGCACTTGTAACGTTACAACACGCAGTATTTGGCTTGTTCATGCCGTTTTGTGTGCTTTCACAACATTTCACCTATCGCAGTTTCGTACTCGCAATAAAACAACACTATCTCGTTAGATGACGTCGTTTTTGGTGGTTTCACGACGCTACCTAGCTTAAACTAACATAACTACACCTGACATAACCTTCGCACTCCTATCGTTAGAAAACGTTTTACTCGCTACTTTACATTGCTTTCTACAACATTACGACGGTTTCAAGCGCTTTCACATTAGATATCGCAATTCCCGAATTGTATTGGTGAAAAACACTGCATCTCACAAAGTGACATTGTTTAATGCGGTTTACGATGGTTCATATCTTAACCTAACCTAACCTGACCTAACCTAACCTAACCTAACCTTACCTAACTTAACTTAACCTAACCTAACCTAACCTAACCTAACTTAACCTAACCTAACCTAACCTAACCCAACCCAACCCAACCTAACCTAACTTAACCTAACCTAACCCAACACAACCCAACACAACCCAACCTAACCTAACCTAACCTAACTTAACCTAACCTAACCCAACCCAACCCAACATAACCTAAACCTAACCTAACCTAACGTAACCTAACCCAACCCAACCCAACCTAACCTAACCTAACCTAACCCAACCCAACCCAATCCAATCCAACCTAACCTAACCTAACCTAACCTAACCCAACCAAACCCAACCTAACCTAACCTAACCTAACTAAACCTAACCTAACCAAACCTAACCTAACCTAACCTAACCTTACCTAACCTAACCTAACCTAGCGTAACCTAACCTAACCTAACGTAACCTAACCTAATCTAACCTAACGTAACGTAACCTAACCTAACCTAACCTAACCTAACCCAACCCAACCCAACCCAACCCAACCCAACCTAACTTAATCCATCCCAAACCAACCTATTCTAACCTAACCTAACGACAGTTGCAAGCGCTTTCACATTTCATCGCAGTTCCCGACTTGTAATGGTAAAAAACACTGCATCTCACTAAGTGACATTGTTTATTGCGGTTTTACGACAGTTCATATCTTAACCTAACCTAACATTCGCACTTGTATCTAAAAACGCTCTATTACACTGTTTCGTTCACAATTGCGATATTTGCATAACCTCACAGTTTTTCAGCAACTTATTGCAGTACAGAACGCTGTATCTCGCTAAATGACATCGTTCTTCAAGGTTTCACGATGCTTGCATGCGCTTTAACGAGAATATCACAATATGGCAGTTTCGCACTTGAAACGGTACAACACGCAGTATTTTGCTTGTTCATGCCGTTTTGTGTGCTTTCACAACATTTCACCTATCGCAGTTTCGTACTCGCAATAAAACAACACTATCACGTTAGATGACGTCGTTTTTGGTGGTTTCACGACGCTACCTAGCTTAAACTAACATAACTCAACCTAACATAACCTTCGCACTTCTGTCGTTAGAAAACGTTTTACTCGCTACTTTACGTTGCTTTTTACAACATTACGACGGTTTCAAGTGCTTTCACATTAGATATTGCAGTTCCCGACTTGTAATGGTGAAAAACACTGCATCTCACTAAGTGACATTGTTTTTTGCGGTTTTACGACAGTTCATATCTTAACCTAACCTAACCTAACCTAACTCAACCTAACCAAACCTAACCCAACCCAACCCAACCTAACCTAACCTAACCTAACCCAACCCAACCCATCCTAACCTAAACTAACCTAACCTAACCTAAACTAATCTAACCTAACCTAACCCAACCCAACCCAACCCAACCCAACCTAACCTAACCTAACCTAACCCAACCCAACCCAGCCCAACCCAACCCAACCCAACTAAACCTAACCTAACCTAACCTAACCTAACCCAACCCAACCCAACCCAACCCAACCTAACCTAACCTAACCTATCCTAACCCAAGCCAACCCAACCCAACCCAACCTAACCTAACCTAACCTAACCCAACCCAACCCAACATAACCTAAACTAACCTAACCTAACCTAACCCAACCCAACCCAACCTAACCTAACCTAACCTAACCCAACCCAACCCAACCCAACCCAACCTAACCTAACCTAACCTAATCTAACCCAACCTAACCCAACCTAACCTAACCCAACCCAAGCCAATCCAACCCAACCTAACCTAACCTAACCTAACCAAACCTAACCAAACCTAACCTAACCAAACCTAACCTTACCTAACCTAAACTAACCTATCCTAACGTAACCTGACCTAAGCTAACCTAACGTAACGTAACCTAACCTAACCTAACCTAACCCAACCTAACCCAACCCAACCCAACCTAACTTAATCCAACCCAAACCAACCTACTCTAACCTAACCTAACGACGGTTGCAAGCGCTTTCACATTTCACCGCAGTTCCCGACTTGTAATGGTTAAAAACACTGCATCTCACTAAGTGACATTGTTTAATGCGGTTTTACGACGGTTCATATCTTAACCTAACCTAACATTCGCACTTGTATCTAAAAACGCTCTATTACACTGTTTCGTTCACAATTACGATATTTGCATAACCTCACAGTTTTTCAGCAACTTATTCCAGTACAGAACGCTGTATCCCGCTAAATGACATCGTTCTTTAAGGTTTCACGATGCTTGCATGCGCTTTAACGAGAATATCACAATATAGCAGTTTCGCACTTGTAACGGTACAACACGCAGTATTTTGCTTGTTCATGCCGTTTTGTGTGCTTTCACAACATTTCACCTATCGCAGTTTCGTACTCGCAATAAAACAACACTATCACGTTAGATAACGTCGTTTTTGGTGGTTTCACTACGCTACCTAGCTTAAACTAACATAACTCAACCTAACAAAACCTTCGCACTTCTGTCGTTAGAAAACGTTTTACTCGCTACTTTACATTGCTTTTTACAACATTACTACGCTTTCAAGCGCTTTCACATTAGATATCGCAGTTTCCGACTTGTAATGGTGAAAAACACTGCATCTCACTAAGTGACATTGTTTATTGCGGTTTTACGACAGTTCATATCTTAACCTAACCTAACCTAACCTAACCTAACCTTACCTAACCTAACCTAACCTAACCTAACTTAACCTAACCTAACCTAACCTAACCTGACCTGACCTACCCTAACCTAACCTAACCCAACCCCACCCGGCCCAACCCAACCCAACCCAACCAAACCTAACCTAACCTAACCCAACCCAACCCAACCCAACCAAACCCAACCTAACCTAACCTAACCTAACCCAACCCAACCCAACCTAACCTAACCTAACCTAACCCAACCCAATTCTACCTAAACTAACCTAACCTAACTGAACCTAACCTAACCTAACCCAACGCAACCCAACACAACCCAACCTAACCTAACCCAACCCAACCCAACCCAACCCAACCTAACCTAACCCAACCCTACCTAAACTAACCTAACCTAACCTAAACTAATCTAACCTAACCTAACCCAACCCAACCCAACCCAACCTAACCTAACCCAACCCAACCCAACCCAAACTAACCTAACCTAACCTAACCTAACCCAATCTAACCTAACCTAACCTAACCCAACCCAACCCAACCCAACCTAACCTAACATAACCTAACCAAACCTAACCTAGCCAAACCTAACCTAATCTAACCTAACCTAACCTTACCTAACATAACCTAACGTAACCTAAACTAACCTAACCTAACCTAACGTAACCTAACCTAACCTCAGCTAACGTAAGGTAACCTAACCTAACCTAACCTAACCGAACCCAACCTAACCCAACGTAACCCAACCCAACCCAACCCAACCTAACCTAACCTAACGACGGTTGCAAGCGCTTTCACATTAGATATCGCAGTTCCTGACTTGTAATGGTGAAAAACACTGCATCTCTTTAAGTGACATTGTTTAATGCGGTTTTACGACGGTTCATATTGTCACGTGATCACAGAACGACCACAACGTCTGTTCACAGGAGCAGCACTGGACGTCGAGCCGAACCGAACGTTAGAGCACGAGCACACACCAACCGTCTTCTTCTTCTTTCACACCATGGCACATACTCGCATTGGCAGGGCTAAACCTCGTTCAATGCCTGTGGCACTACCCCCCCTTCGAAAAAAAAAAGTACCACCCCGATGACCAATGCCGATTAAAAGTTAAAGTAGTCGCGTACACGCACAAAGACGCGTGAAGAAGCAGTGTCAGGTGGCTCGGGGGTAGTGTGGCTTCATCCGTGACACATGAACAATGTCGGCCTGTTGGGAACGTCGAGATCGCTGAGCTGTGTCTTCAAGCAGAATTTCGTAGTTGACATCTGTGAGGCGCCGTAGTACTCTATAGGGACCGAAGTAGCGGTGAAGTAACTTTTCCGAGCGGCCCCTTTGGCGAACGGGTATCCACAGCCAGACCAGATCACCGGGTTGGTAAATGACATGGCGATGACGGGAGTTGTACCTCTGCGAGTCGATTCGTTGTTGTTTTCGGATCCGCTTGAGTGCAAGCTGGCGGGCCGCGTCGGCGAGCCGGATAAAGTCGTTCGCATCAGTAGTAATATCGGTCGTGTCAGGCAACAGCATGGCATCAAGCATCGTAATTGCTTCTCGGCCGTGAAGCAACCGGAATGGAGTGAAACCCGTAGTCTCTTGAACCGCAGTGTTGTAAGCGAACGTTACGTATGGCAAAATTGCATCCCAGTTCTTGTGATTACGGTCGACGTACATGGATAGCATGTCAGCGAGCGTCTTGTTTAATCTCTCCGTCAGACCGTTGGTTTGTGGATGGTATGCGGTTGTTTTGCGATGAGCTGTTCCACTAAGTCTCGTGACGTCTTGCATCAATTGGGCTGTAAAGGCTGTTCCACGGTCAGTGATAAGAACTGTTGGCGCTCCATGGCGGAGGACGATGTTGTTGATAAAAAAATACGCAACCTCATTGGCGGTGCCTCGTTGTAGGGCTTTCGTTTCGCAGTACCTCGTTAAATAGTCAGTAGCGACTACGATCCAACGGTTGCCATCATGTGACTTCGGGAAGGGCCCAAGCAAGTCCATGCCGATTCGTTCAAACGGTTGTGACGGGGGTGCAACAGGCTGTAATAAACCAGCAGGGCGCACAGGTGGGGCTTTACGGCGCTGGCAATGATTGCATGTTTTAACGTAATGCTTCACATCCTGGGTGAGCTTTGGCCAGTAGTAGCGAGTCCGAATCCGGGCAAGGGTGCGTGCGAATCCTAGGTGGCCGGACGAAGGCTCGTCGTGGCAGGCAGATAAAATGTCAGCACGTAGCCCTGGTGGAACGACGAGGAGGTACTCAGTCGCATAAGGTTCGAAGTTCTTTTTGTAGACGATGTCGTTGCGGAGACAAAATGACCCTGAACGTGCAAATGCCGATGGTGGACTCGAGCTGCGACCTTGAAGGTATTTGATAAGTTGTTGGATCTCTGAATCATTCCACTGTTGTTGGGCCAAGTCGGATTCACTGACTGCACAAAGAAAATGGCCATCGGTATCATCGTCCCTTGATGTCGTCGCGAGGGGTGCGCGCGAAAGGCAATCAGCATCAGTGTGCCTGCGGCCCGACTTGTAGACGACTGTAACCTCAAATTCTTGAAGGCGTAAGCTCCACCTCGCGAGGCGCCCTGAAGGGTCCTTGAGATTGGCCAGCCAACAGAGGGCATGATGGTCCGTAACTACTCTGAATGGACGGCCATACAGATACGGTCGGAACTTTGTTATCGCCCAAATAACAGCAAGACATTCCTTCTCCGTGGTCGAGTAGTTAGTTTCCGCAGATGACAAAATGCGGCTAGCATAAGCGATGGGACGTTCAGCGCCGTCTTGCCACTGGACGAGTACTGCACCAAGACCGATGTTGCTTGCGTCAGTGTGAAGTTCGGTGGTGGCATCTTCATCAAAGTGCCCTAGTAAGGGTTCACTCTGAAGGCACTGCTGAAGCTGGGAAAAGGCGGCTCTCTGCTCTGGACCCCACACAAAAGGAGTATCCTCCTTCGTTAAACGGGTAAGGGGTTCAGCGATGTTGGCAAAGCTCTGGACAAAGCGCCTGTAGTAGGCGCAGAGACCCAAAAACCGGCGCAAATCCCGTTTGTTCGAAGGTGGAGGAAATGCAGCAACAGCCATGGTCTTTTCTGGGTCTGGTCTAATGCCATCGTGACTGATAAGGTGGCCGAGGAACTTTAGTTCTTCGTAGCCGAAATGACATTTCTCCGGTTTTAGAGATAGGCCTGCGGATCGAATAGCGACGAAGACGGACTGAAGTCGTTGTAAATGTTGCTCAAATGTTTTGGAAAAAACAACGACGTCGTCTAAATACACGAGGCAGGATTCCCACTTCAGACCGGACAGGACGGTGTCCATCATCCTTTGGAACGTTGCCGGTGCAGAGCACAATCCAAATGGTAACACTTTGAATTCGTAGAGGCCATCGGGAGTTATGAATGCTGTTTTTTCCCTGTCCCGTTCATCGACCTCGATCTGCCAGTAGCCGCTGCGTAAATCCATTGAGGAAAAATATCGGGCATGTCGAAGTCGATCCAGTGAATCATCTATGCGTGGGAGAGGGTAGACGTCTCTCTTCGTCACTTTGTTGAGCTTCCGGTAATCGACGCAAAATCGAAGAGTGCCGTCTTTCTTTTTAACAAGTACGACGGGTGACGCCCATGGACTGTTCGAGGGTTGGATGACGTCGTCGTCGAGCATCTGTTTCACTTGAAAACGTATTGCCTCTTGTTCTTTTTGCGACACGCGGTAGGCGTGCTGTCGTACAGGTGGTTCGGTAGGGTCCGTTATAATGCGGTGCTTCACGGTTGGGGTCTGCTTGATTTTGGAGGTGGACGCAAAGCAATCACTATACGTACGTAAAATCATGCGTATCTGGTGTTGCTGCGCACAGGATAGCTGGCAATTCACGTCAACCGTACTGGCTATATCAGAGTTACCTTCGGCAGCAGTGGCAATCGGAGCGATAGTGGAACATTCTGCGTCATCGATGGCTTCAAAGTTCGCGATTGCTGTTCGCTTTGCTAAGTGTTGGTACTGGCCGCCGAAATTCGTGATCAGAAGCTGAGTCCGCCGATGTCTCAGTTTGACGATAGCACGCGCGACACAAATCTGCCGAGCCAAGAGCACCGAGAGGTTAGTTTCCGCGATGCCACTACTCTTGTTGTCACAGTCGCTCTCCACCGTTACCAACATACTGGCTCGCGGCGGCAGTGCGATGGTGTCGTCAGCAATTCGAAGTGTTGTGGTCGGCGCAACTGCATCCTTTCGTAGGGCTGTATGGTCGTTGGATAACGTTATGAGCAGGTCGCGAAGGTTAATAATGGCTCCATGCTCGCGGAGAAAATCCATTCCGAGAATCAGGTTTTGGGAGCATTCGCGCAATACAACGAAGGAAACAATGTACGTCGACTCACGAATTCGGAGGCGGGCAGTGCACATTCCTAGTGGTGTCAATAGGTGACCTCCCGCAGTCCGGAGGTTGGTTCCATGTCCCCAAGGTGTCGTTACCTTTCTTAGCTGTGCAGCGAGGTCAGCGCTTATAACAGAATAATCGGCACCCGTATCTACCAGAGCGGTCAGCGGGTGGTTGTCGAGAAGAACAGAGATACGAGCAGAGACCTGTTTGTCGTCGATGGCACACGTCGGTGAAAGAATGTCGTCGGATGTCGGCAGGCAAATCGGGGGAGGGTCTTGTAACGGTCGATCAACAGCGGCCTCACCCCCAGAGGTCGCTGTTCTTAGTTTCCCCGGCGCGGGCTTGTGGATCTAGGTGATCTTCCTGCAAGGACGTCCGCAAAGGTTGATTGTTGGCCAGGAGACGTGGAACGCCGTGGAGATGGTGAGCGGGATTGGCGACGCGGAAAGTTCGAGGATCGTTGGCTTGCCAAGTATTCGGCGATAGCACGGGGCCGCTCACCATCTCTGGGTCGACGAGCATCCGGACGAAAGCCGGGAAGACCCATGCGCCTGTAGGCGCACTCACGGTAGATGTGACCTGGTTCACCACAGTGATAACACAGAGGCCGGTTGTCGGGAGCACGCCATACACTGGATTTCCGTGTAAGGGGTGGGTTGCCGTACTGCGGTGGTCCCGAGTAGAACGACGGTGCCGTCTGCAGGGTGGGCGGACGGGACGGATAGCCAACAGCCGGTGCAGGAGTACGCAGTGCTTCCGCGTACGTTAATAGCGGAGCTTCGGCTGGACGCGGGGCCGTCATGGGTTGAACTTCGGCTGCACGCAGAGTCGTCATGGGGTGCACCAGCTGCCGGACCTCTTCGCGAACGACATCCGTTAAAGCAGCAACATGGGGCGGAGAAGACACCACGTGCAGCTTTTGCAGCTCCTCGCGCACAATACTGCGCACGAGCTCCGTCAGGTCTTTTACAGTCGTGACGTCAGGTGTTTGTAGGGCCGACGACACTGACAAAAGACTGCCAGGACGTTCATACTGGAACGAACGCTGCCTCAGCATTCTCTCCATTGTCGTGGCTTCGCGAAGGAAATCCTCTACAGTGCCGGGAGGGTTCCGCACTAGTCCCGCGAACAGCTGCTCCTTCACTCCACGCATTAGGAGGCGCACCTTCTTTTCTTCCGTCATTGAAGAGTCGGCTCGCCTGAACAGCCGCGTCATGTCCTCAACGAACATGGCAACACTCTCGTTCGGACGCTGGTTTCGGGAATTGAGGAGTCGTTCCGCTTGCTCCTTTCGGTCAGAGCTTCGGAAAGTATTTCGCAACTGGTTGCAAAACTCTGGCCAGGTTGTCATAGTGGCTTCATGGTTTTCGAACCAAGTGCGTGCAGAGTCTTCGAGATAAAAGTAGACGTACCGAAGCTTTCGCTGCTCGTTCCACTCGTTGACGCTGCCGCAACGGTTGTAGTCGTCGAGCCAGTCATCGACGTCCTCATAAGGGTCACCGTGGAACGGCTTCGGAGTACGCGGGACGTTGAAGAACCACGGAGGAGGCAGCGTTGATGTTTCTTGGGTTTGCGTTCCCGCACTAGCCATAGTACTGCCGAGTTGACGAAATGGTCCGAATTCAGGAGGTAGGCCTAGTTGTCGCCTGCTACGCCGTAGGTCAGCTGGTTCTTCCAAGTCGTGGCTAGTGTCGGGACCTTGCTGCTGATTGCAGTGCATACAACACTACCCAGCACCTCCACCAGAAAATGTGACGTGATCACAGAACGACCACAACGTCTGTTCACAGGAGCAGCACTGGACGTCGAGCCGAACCGAACGTTAGAGCACGAGCACACACCAACCGTCTTCTTCTTCTTTCACACCATGGCACATACTCGCATTGGCAGGGCTAAACCTCGTTCAATGCCTGTGGCAATATCTTAACCTAACCTAACATTCACACTTGTATCTAAAAACGCTCTATTACACTGTTTCGTTCACAATTACGATATTTGCATAGCCCCACAGTTTTTCAGCAACTTATTACAGTACAGAACGCTGTATCTCGCTAAATGACATCGTTCTTTAAGGTTTCACGATGCTTGCATGCGCTTTAACGAGAATATCACAATATAGCAGTTTCGCACTTGTAACGGTACAACACGCAGTATTTGGCTCGGTCATGCCGTTTTGTATGCTTTCACAACATTTCACCTATTGCAGTTTCGTACATGCAATAAAACAACACTATCTCGTTAGATGACGTCCTTTTTGGTGGTTTCACGACGCTACCTAGCTTAAACTAACATAACTCAACCTAACAAAACCTTTACACTTCTATCGTTAGAAAACGCTTTACTCTCTACTTTACAATGCTCTCTACAACATTATGACAGTTTCATGCGCTTTCACAATAGATATCGCAGTTCCCGATTTGTAATGGTGAAAAACACTGCATCTCACTAAGTGACATTGTTCAATGCGGCTTTACGACGGTTCATATCTTAACCTAACCTAATATTCGCACTTGTATCTAAAAACGCTCTATTACACTGTTTCGTTCACATTTAAGATATTTGCATGACCTCACAGTTTTTCACCAACTTATTACAGTACGGAACGCTGTATATCGCTAAATGACATCGTTCTTTAAGGTTTCACGATGCTTGCATGAGCTTTAACCTGAATATCACAACATAGCAGTTTCGCCTTTGTAACGGTACAACACGCAGTATTTGGCTTGTTCATGCCGTTTTGTGTGCTTTCACAACATTTCACCTATCGCAGTTTCGTACTCGCAACAAAACAACACTATCTCGTTAGATGACGTCGTTTTTGGTGGTTTCACGACGCTACCTAGCTTAAACTAACATAACTACACCTAACATCACCTTCGCACTTCTATCGTTAGAAAACGTTTTACTCGCTACTTCACATTGCTTTCTACAGCATTACGACGCTTTCAAGCGCTTTTACAATAGATATCGCAGTTCCCGACTTGTAATGGTGAAAAACACTGCATCTCACTAAGTGACATTGTTTAATGCGGTTTTACGATGGTTCATATCTTAACCTAACCTAACCTGACCTAACCTAACCTAACCTGACCTAACCTAACCTAAACTAACTTAACCTAACCTAACCCAACCCAACCTAACCTAACCTAACCTAACCCAACACAACCCAACCCAACCCAACTTAACCTAACCAAACTTAGCCTAACCTAACCCAACCACACCCAACCTAACCTAAACTAACCTAACCTAACCTAACGTAACCTAACCCAACCCAACCCAACCTAACCTAACCTAACCCAACCCAACCCAAACTAACCTAACCTAACCTAACCTAACTAAACCTAACCTAACCAAATCTAACCTAACCTAACCTAACCTTACCTTACCTAACCTAACCTAACCTAACCAAGCGTAACCTAACCTAACGTAACGTAACCTAACCTAACCTAACGTAACCCAACCTAACCTAACCCAACCAAACCTAACCTAACCTAACCTAACCTAACCCAACCGAACCCAACCCAACCCAACCCAACCAAACCCAACCTAACCTAACCTAACCCAACCCAACCCAACCTAACTTAGCCCAAACTAACTTAACCTAACCTAACCTAACTCAACCTAAACTAACCTAACCCAACGCAACCCAACACAACCCGACCCAACCCAACCTAACCTAACCTAACCTAACTTAACCTAACCTAACCTAACCCAAATCAACCCAACCTAACCTAAACTAACCTAACCTAACCTAACGTAACCTAACCCAACCCAATCCAACCTAACCTAACCTAACCCAACCCAACCCAACCCAACCTAACCTAACCTAACCTAACCCAACCTAACCTAACCTAACCCAACCCAACCAAACCCAACCTAACCTAACCTAACCTAACTAAACCTAACCTAACAAAACCTAACCTAACCTAACCTAACCTTACCTTACCTAACCTAACCTAACCTAACCTAGCGTAACCTAACCTAACGTAACCTAACCTAAACTAACCTAACGTAACGTAACCTAACCTAACCTAACCTAACCCAACCTAACCCAACCCAACCCAACCCAACCTAACTTAATCCAACCCAAACCAACCTGTTCTAACCTAACCTAACGACAATTGCAAGCGCTTTCACATTTCATCGCAGTTCCCAACTAGTAATGGTGAAAAACACTGCATCTCAATAAGTGACATTGTTTAATGCGGTTTTACGACGGTTCATATCTTAACCTAACCTAACATTCGCACTTGTATCTAAAAACGCTCTATTACACTGTTTCGTTCACAATTACGATATTTGCATAACCTCACAGTTTTTCAGCAACTTATTGCAGTACAGAACGCTGTATCTCGCTAAATGACCTCGTTCTTCAAGGTTTCACGATGCTTGCATGCGCTTTAACGAGAATATCACAATATAGCAGTTTCGCACTTGAAACGGTACAACACGCAGTATTTTGCTTGTTCATGCCGTTTTGTGTGCTTTCACAACATTTCACCTATCGCAGTTTCGTACTCGCAATAAAACAACACTATCACGTTAGATGACGTCGTTTTTGGTGGTTTCACGAAGCTACCTAGCTTAAACTAACATAACTCAACCTAACATAACCTTCGCACTTCTGTCATTAGAAAACGTTTTACTCGCTACTTTACATTGATTGTTACAACATTACGACGGTTTCAAGCACTTTCACAATAGATATCGCAGTTCCCGACTTGTAATGGTGAAAAACACAGCATCTTACTAAGTGACATTGTTTTTTGCGGTTTTACGACAGTTGATATTTTAACCTAACCTAACCTAACCTAACCTTACCTAACCTAACCTAACCTAACTTAACCTAACCTAACTTAACCTAATCTGACCTAACATAACCTAACCTAACCTAACCCAACCCAACCCAGCCCATCCCAACCCAACCAAACCTAACCTAACCTAACCTAACACATTCCAACCCAACCCAACCAAACCCAACCTAACCTAACCTTACCCAACCCAACCTAACTTAGCCCAAACTAACTTAACCTAACTTAACTCAACCTAACCCAACCTAACCCAACCCAACCCAACACAACCCAACCTAACCTAACCTAACCCAACCCAACCCAACCCAACCTAACCTAACCTAACCTAACCCAACCTAACCCAACCTAACCTAAACTAACCTAACCTAACCTAAACTAATCTAACCTAGCCTAACCCAACCCTACCCAAGCCAACCTAACCTAACCTAACATAACCCAACCCAACCCAACCCAACCCAGCCCAACCCAACCAAACCTAACCTAACCTAACCTAACCTAACCCAACCCAACCCAACCAAACCCAACCTAACCTAACCTAACCAAACCCAACCTAACTTAGCCCAAACTAACTTAACCTAAACTAACCTAACCTAACCTAAACTAATCTAACATAACCTAACCCAACCCAAACCAACCCAACCTAACCTAACCTAACCTAACCTAACCCAATCTAACCTAACCTAACCTAACCCAACCCAACCCAACCCAACCTAACCTAACATAACCTAACCAAACCTAACTTAGCCAAACCTAACCTAACCTTACCTAACATAACCTAACCTAACCTAACGTAACCTAAACTAACCTAACCTAACCTAACGTAACCTAACCTAACCTCACCTAACGTAACGTAACCTAACCTAACCTAACCTAACCCAACCTAACCCAACCTAACCCAACCCAACCCAACCCAACCTAACCTAACCTAACGACGGTTGCAAGCGCTTTCACATTAGATATCGCAGTTCCTGACTTGTAATGGTGAAAAACACTGCATCTCTTTAAGTGACATTGTTTAATGCGGTTTTACGACGGTTCATATCTTAACCTAACCTAACATTCACACTTGTATCTAAAAACGCTCGATTACACTGTTTCGTTCACAATTACGATATTTGCATAACCCCACAGTTTTTCAGCAACTTATTACAGTACAGAACGCTGTATCTCGCTAAATGACATCGTTCTTTAAGGTTTCACGATGCTTGCATGTGCTTTAACGAGAATATCACAATATAGCAGTTTCGCACTTGTAACGGTACAACACGCAGTATTTGGCTCGTTCATGCCGTTTCGTATGCTTTCACATTTCACCCATTGCAGTTTCGTACATGCAATAAAACAACACTATCTCGTTAGATGACGTACTTTTTGGTGGTTTCACGACGCTACCTAGCTTAAACTACCATAACTCAACCTAAAAAACCTTTACACTTCTATCGTTAGAAAACGCTTTACTCGCTACTTTACAATGCTCTCTACAACATTACGACAGTTTCATGCGCTTTCACAATAGATATCGCAGTTCCCGATTTGTAATGGTGAAAAACACTGCATCTCACTAAGTGACATTGTTTAATGCGGCTTTACGACGGTTCATATCTTAACCTAACCTAATATTCGCACTTGTATCTAAAAACGCTCTATTACACTGTTTTGTTCATATTTAAGATATTTGCATGACCTCACAGTTTTTCACCAACTTATTACAGTACGGAACGCTGTATATCGCTAAATGACATCGTTCTTTAAGGTTTCACGATGCTTGCATGCGCTTTAGTGAGAATATCACAATATAGCAGTTTCGCACTTGTAACGGTACAACACGCAGTATTTGGCTTGTTCATGCCGTTTTGTATGCTTTCACAACATTTCACCTATTGCAGTTTCGTACATGCAATAAAACAACACTATCTCGTTAGACGACGTCCTTTTTGGTGGTTTCACGACGCTAATAGCTTACACTAACATACCTTAACCTAACATAACCTTCGCACTTCTCTCGTTAGCAAACGCTTTACTCGCTACTTTACAATGCTCTCTACAACATTACGACAGTTTCTTGCGCTTTCACAATAGATACCGCAGTTCCCGATTTGTAATGGTGAAAAACACTGCATCTCACTAAGTGACATTGTTTAATGCGGTTTTACGACGGTTCATATCTTAACCTAACCTAACATTCGCACTTGTATCTAAAAACGCTCTATTACACTGTTTCGTTCACAATTACGATATTTGCATAACCTCACAGTTTATCAGCAACTTATTGCAGTACAGAACGCTGTATCTCGCTAAATGACATCGTTCTTGAAGGTTTCACGATGCTTGCATGCGCTTTAGCGAGAATATCACAATATAGCAGTTTCGCACTTGTAACGGTACAACACGCAGTATTTGGCTTGTTCATGCCGTTTTGTATGCTTTCACAACATTTCACCTATTGCAGTTTCGTACATGCAATAAAACAACACTATCTCGTAAGATGACGTCCTTTTTGGTGGTTTCATGACGCTAATAGCTTAAACTAACATAACTCAACCTAACATAACCTTCGGACTTCTATCGTTAGAAAACGTTTTACTCGCTACTTTACATTGCTTTTTACAACATTACGACGGTTTCAAGCGCTTTCACATTAGATATCGCAGTTCCCGACTTGTAATGGTGAAAAACACTGCATCTCACTAAGTGACATTGTTTAATGCGGCTTTACGACGGTTCATATCTTAACCTAACCTAATATTCGCACTTGTATCTAAAAACGCTCTATTACACTGTTTCGTTCACATTTAAGATATTTGCTTGACCTCACAGTTTTTCACCAACTTATTACAGTACGGAACGCTGTATATCGCTAAATGACATCGTTCTTTAAGGTTTCACGATGCTTGCGTGAGCTTTAACCTGAATATCACAACATAGCAGTTTCGCACTTGTAACGGTACAACACGCAGTATTTGGCTTGTTCATGCCGTTTTGTGTGCTTTCACGACATTTCACCTATCGCAGTTTCGTACTCGCAACAAAACAACACTAATCTCGTTAGATGACGTCGTTTTTGGTGGTTTCACGACGCTACCTAGCTTAAACTAACATAACTACACCTAACATAACCTTCGCACTTCTATCGTTATAAAACGTTTTACTCGCTACTTCACATTGCTTTCTAGAACATTACGACGGTTTCAAGCGCTTTTACAATTGATATCGCAGTTCCCGACTTGTAATGGTGAAAAACATGCATCTCACTAAGTGACATTGTTTAATGCGGTTTTACGATGGTTCATATCTTAACCTAACCTAACCTGACCTAACCTAACCTAACCTGACCTAACCTAACCTAAACTAACTTAACATAACCTAACCCAACCCAACCTAACCTAACCTAACCCAACACAACCCAACCCAACCCAACTTAACCTAACCTAACTTAACCTAACCTAACCCAACCACACCCAACCTAACCTAAACTAACCTAACCTAACCTAACGTAACCTAACCCAACCCAACCCAACCTAACCTAACATAACCCAACCCAACCCAAACTAACCTAACCTAACCCAACCTAACCTAACCTAACCTAAATCAACCCAACCCAACCCAACCTAACCTAACCTAACCTAACTAAACCTAACCTAACCAAATCTAACCTAACCTAACCTTACCTTACCTAACCTAACCTAACCTAACCTAGCGTAACCTAACCTAACGTAACGTAACCTAACCTAACCTAACGTAACCCAACCTAACCTAACCCAACCAAACCTAACCAAACCTAACCTAACCTAACCCAACCCAACCCAACCCAACCCAACCAAACCCAACCTAACCTAACCTAACCCAACCCAACCCAACCTAACTTAGCCCAAACTAACTTAACCTAACCTAACCCAACTCAACCTAAACTAACCTAACCCAACGCAACCCAACACAACCCAACCTAACCTAACCCAACCCAACCCAACCTAACCTAACCTTACCTAACCCAACCCAACCTAAACTAACCTAACCTAACCTAAACTAATCTAGCCTAACCTAACCCAACCCAACCCAACCTAACCTAACCTAACCCAACCCAACCCAACCCAACCCAACCTAACCTAACCTAACCTAACCCAATCTAACCTAACCTAACCTAACCAAACCCAACCCAATGCAAGCCAACCTAACCTAACATAACCGAACCAAACCTAACCTAGCCAAACCTAACCTAATCTAACCTAACCTAACCTTACCTAACATAACCTAACCTAACCTAACGTAACCTAAACTAACCTAACCTAACCTAACGTAACCTAACCTAATCTAACCTAACGTAACGTAACCTAACCTAACCTAACCCAACCTAACCCGACCTAACCAAACCGAACCCAACCCAACCTAACCTAATCCTACCGAAACCAACCTAACCTAACCTAACCTAACCTAACGACCGTTGCAAGCGCTTTCACATTAGATATCGCAGTTCCCGACTTGTAATGGTGAAAAACGCTGCATCTCACTAAGTGACATTGTTTAATGCGGTTTTACGACAGTTCATATCTTAACCTAACCTAACATTCGCACTTGTATCTAAAAACGCTCTATTACACTGTTTCCTTCACAATTACGATATTTGCATAACCCCACAGTTTTTCAGCAACTTATTACAGTACAGAACGCTGTATTTCGCTAAATGACATCGTTCTTTAAGGTTTCACGATGCTTGCATGCGCTTTAATGAGAATATCACAATATAGCAGTTTCGCACTTGTAACGGTACAACACGCAGTATTTGGCTCGTTCATGCCGTTTTGTATGCTTTCACAACATTTCACCTATTGCAGTTTCGTACATGCAATAAAACCACACTATCTCGTTAGATGACGTCCTTTTTGGTGGTTTCACGACGCTACCTAGCTTAAACTAACATAACTCAACCTAACATAACCTTCGCACTTCTATCATTAGAAAACGCTTTACTCGCTACTTTACAATGCTCTATACAACATTACGACAGTTTCATGCGCTTTCACAATAGATATCGCAGTTCCCGACTTGTAATGGTGAAAAACACAGCATCTTACTAAGTGACATTGTTTTTTGCGGTTTTACGACAGTTGATATCTTAACCTAACCTAACCTAACCTAACCTTACCTAACCTAACCTAACCTAACTTAACCTAACCTAACTTAACCTAATCTGACCTAACATAACCTAACCTAACCTAACCCAACCCAACCCAGCCCATCCCAACCCAACCAAACCTAACCTAACCTAACCTAACACATTCCAACCCAACCCAACCAAACCCAACCTAACCTAACCTTACCCAACCCAACCTAACTTAGCCCAAACTAACTTAACCTAACCTAACCTAACTCAACCTAACCCAACCTAACCCAACCCAACCCAACACAACCCAACCTAACCTAACCTAACCCAACCCAACCCAACCCAACCTAACCTAACCTAACCTAACCCAACCTAACCCAACCTAACCTAAACTAACCTAACCTAACCTAAACTAATCTAACCTAGCCTAACCCAACCCTACCCAAGCCAACCTAACCTAACCTAACATAACCCAACCCAACCCAACCCAACCCAGCCAAACCCAACCAAACCTAACCTAACCTAACCTAACCTAACCCAACCCAACCCAACCAAACCCAACCTAACCTAACCTAACCAAACCCAACCTAACTTAGCCCAAACTAACTTAACCTAAACTAACCTAACCTAACCTAAACTAATCTAACATAACCTAACCCAACCCAAAACCAACCCAACCTAACCTAACCTAACCTAACCTAACCCAATCTAACCTAACCTAACCTAACCCAACCCAACCCAACCCAACCCAACCTAACCTAACATAACCTAACCAAACCTAACTTAGCCAAACCTAACCTAACCTTACCTAACATAACCTAACCTAACCTAACGTAACCTAAACTAACCTAACCTAACCTAACGTAACCTAACCTAACCTCACCTAACGTAACGTAACCTAACCTAACCTAACCTAACCCAACCTAACCCAACCTAACCCAACCCAACCCAACCCAACCTAACCTAACCTAACCTAACGACGGTTGCAAGCGCTTTCACATTAGATATCGCAGTTCCTGACTTGTAATGGTGAAAAACACTGCATCTCTTTAAGTGACATTGTTTAATGCGGTTTTACGACGGTTCATATCTTAACCTAACCTAACATTCACACTTGTATCTAAAAACGCTCGATTACACTGTTTCGTTCACAATTACGATATTTGCATAACCCCACAGTTTTTCAGCAACTTATTACAGTACAGAACGCTGTATCTCGCTAAATGACATCGTTCTTTAAGGTTTCACGATGCTTGCATGTGCTTTAACGAGAATATCACAATATAGCAGTTTCGCACTTGTAACGGTACAACACGCAGTATTTGGCTCGTTCATGCCGTTTCGTATGCTTTCACAACATTTCACCCATTGCAGTTTCGTACATGCAATAAAACAACACTATCTCGTTAGATGACGTCCTTTTTGGTGGTTTCACGACGCTACCTAGCTTAAACTACCATAACTCAACCTAAAAAACCTTTACACTTCTATCGTTAGAAAACGCTTTACTCGCTACTTTACAATGCTCTCTACAACATTACGACAGTTTCATGCGCTTTCACAATAGATATCGCAGTTCCCGATTTGTAATGGTGAAAAACACTGCATCTCACTAAGTGACATTGTTAATTGCGGCTTTACGACGGTTCATATCTTAACCTAACCTAATATTCGCACTTGTATCTAAAAACGCTCTATTACACTGTTTTGTTCATATTTAAGATATTTGCATGACCTCACAGTTTTTCACCAACTTATTACAGTACGGAACGCTGTATATCGCTAAATGACATCGTTCTTTAAGGTTTCACGATGCTTGCATGCGCTTTAGTGAGAATATCACAATATAGCAGTTTCGCACTTGTAACGGTACAACACGTGACTCCTTCAGACGCCTTTATAAGAGCCATGCCGCATCGCTTCAACTTCAGTGGGTGTGGCGGACCAGGCCTCGCCATGCTGCCTAATAGGCCGTTCCTCTGCGTTATGCAGGTTAGTGTTTATTATAGCTCTATCAAAAGTGACTATCGTGGCCTCCTGGTCCTGCCATGCCCACGCCAGTGTCTTGAAATTTTATGCAATGTTTTTTGTGCATGCAAACTTTTGTTATGTGGGGATGTTGAGTTGAACCCTGGGCCGAGCACTGAAGCCTTATTGACTAAACTGCTGGAAGGCCAAAATAAGTTGGTCACAGAGATGGCTACTTTGAGGGATCAGCAGTCCAACATGGAAAAAATGATTTCAGACCTTAACAAGCGTTTTCTCGAATTTGGAATGCATATCGATCGAATAGATGGCCTAGAACAGGCGGTCAAATCGCTACAAGCGAAAGTAGCTGACATTGATGATAGGAGCAGGCGTTCAAACCTGGTTTTGTTTGGCATTCAGGAGGGCAGCACTGAAACTGAGACAACTCTTCGCGCTGAGGTGATTGAAAACCTTTTTTGGGACAAGCTAAACGTAAGATGCAGCTCTGTTGTAAGAATCCACCGCATTGGAAAGCCGGGTAAAATGAGGCCAGTAATTGTATCCTTTCAAAACTATAACGAAAAGCAGGATGTTCTTAAAAATGCACGAAAGTTAAAGGGAACAAAAATTTACATTCAGAATGACTATTCGGTGGATACTCTAAGGAAACGCAAGCTTTTATGGCAAAGTGCAAAAGAGGAAAAAAAACAGGGCAAGAAAGTGATTCTTCTGCATGATAAACTGCGAATAGATAACGAACTTTACGTATGGGATGATGTCACACATTCGAGGGTAGAACTGGTTACTCGGCGAAAAGTTTCCTCCAGGGATTGACAGATACTTTCTCGCCTTGAGGAACTGCGCCTCTTAAATATCAATGCGCGTAGCATTGTGAACAAAAGTGATAATCTTGAAGCTTTGATCTTGGGATACAGCCCTCATGTTGTTGTGATCACTGAAACTTGGCTCCGAAGTGAAGTTCACGACAACAGTATATTTCCGCCTTCGTACCAAGTATTTCGTCGAGATAGAAGTTCAAAAGGAGGTGGCGTTGCCGTCCTGATTAAACAAAACATTTCAGCAGCACTTTCAAAACAAATCAATAACCATGAAACTATTACCTTGAAATTGTCATGCTGGGGCTTTTCCTTAGTACTAGTAGCCATTTATCGCCGTCCCGATGCTCCACCGGAGTTTTTGCAGGATTTATGTGATCACGTCTTGGGTTTTAGACAACAAAAAATATTTATTGCTGGTGACTTCAACCTTCCTGGTGTAAATTGGGAGAACCCGTTTGCTTCTAATGAACCCAGTGCCCATGTTCACAGTGTACTGGACTTATTGATGTGCTGTAATTTGGAACAGGTGGTTAGACAACCTACTCGTGTTCAGGGTAGTTCCTCTTCTATATTAGATCTTGTTTTTTTGAGCCGATGCATGACCGACTTTTCTGTGACAATTGAACCTGGTCTTTCAGACCACTATATGGTGAAGTGCGTATGCCACTTCTTGACAAAGAAAAGTGCTCCTTCTAAAACTGTCGCAGTCAAAGATTACCTTCATGCAGCGGATGAAAGCGTCTTAGACTTTCTTGACATAAACTTGAGCAATTTTGGTGGGTCTGATGTTTCTGAGCTATGGGAGACATTTAAAAGGTTATGTCTATACTGCATAGATCATTTTGTGCCAAATAAAATGAAAAGGATCGCGAAAAAAAATCCGTGGATTACCCGTGACATCTTGCATCAAAAAAGGAAACTAAAACGATTACGACGTCACCGCGCATCTCAGACAACTATTCACACAAACCAGACACTTTTAAACCAGTCTATCCGATGTGCTAAGCAATTTTATTTTCAACACACTCTTCCAGACTTCATACGGACGGCTCCTGATAAATTCTGGTCGCAATTATCTCGCAAGAAAGAAGGTACTCTTCAAATAATTCACAATGATACAATCGTTGTAGATGAAACAAGCATAGCGACACATTTCAATGAGTACTTTCAAAGCGTTTTCCAAAAAGATTGCGACAGCGCACGGGCTTCTGCTACCTCTCCTTATCTCGACGCAGACATCGTGTCCTTATCTGGTGTTGTATCTATGCTTCTGAATTTAAAGACTAAAGCTTCGCCTGGTCCCGATAACATTCACAACGCGTTTCTGCGTCGATACGCTGAGATGGTTGCTAAATTCCTTGTGATCATTTTCCGCGCCTCCCTGTCATCTTCTTCTGTTCCGATAGATTGGAAAATAGCGCGAATTGTACCAATACTCAAATCAGGAGATAAATTATTGATTACAAATTATCGCCCTATATCTATTACCTGTTCTTGTTGTAAGCTTCTCGAGCACGTCATAGCTAACTACATCACTAATTTTCTTAATGAGAACAATATACTAACCCCATTTCAACATGGGTTCAGAAAAGGTTTGTCCACTGTTACTCAACTGGTCACAGTCATACATACTTTCGCATCTATTCTTGATAAATCCGGGCAAATTGATGTTATTTTCTTAGACTTTAGGAAGGCTTTTGATCTAGTTCCCCACAATAAATTGATTTTCAAACTTAAAAATATTGGCCTTCCAGAGTTTATTGTAAATTGGGTATCCGCATACTTGTCAAATCGAACACAATTTGTTGATATAAATGGTCACTGCTCATCCAAACTTCAGGTTACATCAGGAGTTCCTCAGGGAAGTGTTTTAGGGCCCCTACTTTTTTTAATCTATATAAATGATATTGTTGAAGTTGTCCCTGAATATGTCGGAATAAGGCTATTTGCCGATGATTGCGTGCTGTACAAGGAAATTGTTACCATGAATGATCAACAGCTTTTAAATACCTGCCTTGATAACGTTTACCAGTGGTGTAAGCAATGGGATATGAAGCTAAACTCAGACAAAACAGTGTACATGAACATCACTAGAAAGAAAAACTTCTTTTCTTTTCCATATGCGCTACAAACTCACGTACTCAGGGAGGTCAGTGTGTATAAGTACCTTGGCGTAACGATAACCAAAAATCTAAGTTGGAATATGCATGTATCGAACATTTGCGCATCCGCCTTCCGTAAGCTATGCTTTCTCAAGTACAAACTTCGTTTTGCCCCGTCATCAGTGAAGCTGTTAGCCTATAATACCATCATTAGACCTTCTCTCGAGTATGCGTGCGTCATTTGGGACCCATACACTAGGAAAAACATTCATGCCATAGAAATGATTCAACGTAAATGCATCAGGTTTATATTTTCTAAGTACCGCATGACAGACTCCCCTACAGCTATCATGAAAGAAAATAATATACAAGAACTTCAACTTCGTCGCAAAATTCTGAGATTAAAATTTCTTTTTCATTTAAAACACAAACATTTCGCACTAGATGCCTCTACGTTTATACAACCACTGACGTCACGAGAAACTAGAAATCGCCATGCTGCGTCAATAACACCATTCCAGACACGTACCAATACATTTAAGTTCTCTTTTTTTCCTAGGACCATTGTAGACTGGAACGCCCTGCCGTTTGAGTCGTTACAGAACATTGAACACTTTGATTTTATCACTTCATAACGTTAAGCCCCAAAATGCTCCTATCGCTGCGCCATATGTTATTGCGAATATGTATTGGTGTGTATAGTTTTGTGTAAATATACTTAATTTGGTCACGAATTGTTACTAATTTATGTGGTGAAAATTGCTGTTGAATATTAATTGTCATGCGTACATTTATTAATTTTGTGTGCCTTGACTGCTGATTGCTTGTGATTTTTTTTTCCCACTCCTGCATGGGCTCTGAAGTGAGCCTGCAGTATTCTGTAAATAAAAAAAAAAAAATAACACGCAGTATTTGGCTTGTTCATGCCGTTTTGTATGCTTTCACAACATTTCACCTATTGCAGTTTCGTACATGCAATTAAACAACACTATCTCGTTAGATGACGTCCTTTTTGGTGGTTTCACGACGCTAATAGCTTACACTAACATACCTCAACCTAACATAACCTTCGCACTTCTCTCGTTAGCAAACGCTTTACTCGCTACTTTACAATGCTCTCTACAACATTACGACAGTTTCTTGCGCTTTCACAATAGATACCGCAGTTCCCGATTTGTAATGGTGAAAAACACTGCATCTCACTAAGTGACATTGTTTAATGCGGTTTTACGACGGTTCATATCTTAACCTAACCGAACATTCGCACTTGTATCTAAAAACGCTCTATTACACTGTTTCGTTCACAATTACGATATTTGCATAACCTCACAGTTTATCAGCAACCTATTGCAGTACAGAACGCTGTATCTCGCTAAATGACATCGTTCTTTAAGGTTTCACGATGCTTGCATGCGCTTTAGTGAGAATATCACAATATAGCAGTTTCGCACTTGTAACGGTACAACACGCAGTATTTGGCTTGTTCATGCCGTTTTGTATGCTTTCACAACATTTCACCTATTGCAGTTTCGTACATGCAATATAACAACACTATCTCGTTAGATGACGTCCTTTTTGGTGGTTTCACGACGCTAATAGCTTAAACTAACATAACTCAACCTAACATAACCTTCGCACTTCTCTCGTTAGCAAACGCTTTACTCGCTACTTTACAATGCTCTCTACAACATTACAACAGTTTCTTGCGCTTTCACAATAGATATCGCAGTTCCCGATTTGTAATGGTGAAAAACACTGCATCTCACTAAGTGACATTGTTTAATGCGGTTTTACGACGGTTCATATCTTAACCTAACCTAACATTCGCACTTGTATCTAAAAACGCTCTATTACACTGTTTCGTTCACAATTACGATATTTGCATAACCTCACAGTTTATCAGCAACTTATTGCAGTACAGAACGCTGTATCTCGCTAAATGACATCGTTCTTGAAGGTTTCACGATGCTTGCATGCGCTTTAGCGAGAATATCACAATATAGCAGTTTCGCACTTGTAACGGTACAACACGCAGTATTTGGCTTGTTCATGCCGTTTTGTATGCTTTCACAACATTTCACCTATTGCAGTTTCGTACATGCAATAAAACAACACTATTTCGTAAGATGACGTCCTTTTTGGTGGTTTCATGACGCTAATAGCTTAAACTAACATAACTCAACCTAACATAACCTTCGGACTTCTATCGTTAGAAAACGTTTTACTCGCTACTTTACATTGCTTTTTACAACATTACGACGGTTTCAAGCGCTTTCACATTAGATATCGCAGTTCCCGACTTGTAATGGTGAAAAACACTGCATCTCACTAAGTGACATTGTTTAATGCGGCTTTACGACGGTTCATATCTTAACCTAACCTAATATTCGCACTTGTATCTAAAAACGCTCTATTACACTGTTTCGTTCACATTTAAGATATTTGCTTGACCTCACAGTTTTTCACCAACTTATTACAGTACGGAACGCTGTATATCGCTAAATGACATCGTTCTTTAAGGTTTCACGATGCTTGCGTGAGCTTTAACCTGAATATCACAACATAGCAGTTTCGCACTTGTAACGGTACAACACGCAGTATTTGGCTTGTTCATGCCGTTTTGTGTGCTTTCACGACATTTCACCTATCGCAGTTTCGTACTCGCAACAAAACAACACTAATCTCGTTAGATGACGTCGTTTTTGGTGGTTTCACGACGCTACCTAGCTTAAACTAACATAACTACACCTAACATAACCTTCGCACTTCTATCGTTATAAAACGTTCTACTCGCTACTTCACATTGCTTTCTAGAACATTACGACGGTTTCAAGCGCTTTTACAATTGATATCGCAGTTCCCGACTTGTAATGGTGAAAAACATGCATCTCACTAAGTGACATTGTTTAATGCGGTTTTACGATGGTTCATAACTTAACCTAACCTAACCTGACCTAACCTAACCTAACCTGACCTAACCTAACCTAAACTAACTTAACCTAACCTAACCCAAACCAACCTAACCTAACCTAACCTAACCCAACACAACCCAACCCAACCCAACTTAACCTAACCTAACTTAACCTAACCTAACCCAACCACACCCAACCTAACCTAAACTAACCTAACCTAACCTAACGTAACCTAACCCAACCCAACCCAACCTAACCTAACATAACCCAACCCAACCCAAACTAACCTAACCTAACCCAACCTAACCTAACCTAACCTAAATCAACCCAACCCAACCCAACCTAACCTAACCTAACCTAACTTAACCTAACCTAACCAAATCTAACCTAACCTAACCTAACCTTACCTTACCTAACCTAACCTAACCTAACCTAGCGTAACCTAACCTAACGTAACGTAACCTAACCTAACCTAACGTAACCCAACCTAACCTAACCCAACCAAACCTAACCTAACCTAACCTAACCTAACCCAACCCAACCCAACCCAACCCAACCAAACCCAACCTAACCTAACCTAACCCAACCCAACCCAACCTAACTTAGCCCAAACTAACTTAACCTAACCTAACCCAACTCAACCTAAACTAACCTAACCCAACGCAACCCAACACAACCCAACCTAACCTAACCCAACCCAACCCAACCCAACCTAACCTAACCTTACCTAACCCAACCCAACCTAAACTAACCTAACCTAACCTAAACTAATCTAGCCTAACCTAACCCAACCCAACCCAACCTAACCTAACCTAACCCAACCCAACCCAACCCAACCCAACCTAACCTAACCTAACCTAACCTAACCCAATCTAACCTAACCTAACCTAACCAAACCCAACCCAATGCAAGCCAACCTAACCTAACATAACCGAACCAAACCTAACCTAGCCAAACCTAACCTAATCTAACCTAACCTAACCTTACCTAACATAACCTAACCTAACCTAACGTAACCTAAACTAACCTAACCTAACCTAACGTAACCTAACCTAATCTAACCTAACGTAACGTAACCTAACCTAACCTAACCCAACCTAACCCGACCTAACCAAACCGAACCCAACCCAACCTAACCTAATCCAACCGAAACCAACCTAACCTAACCTAACCTAACCTAACCTAACGACTGTTGCAAGCGCTTTCACATTAGATATCGCAGTTCCCGACTTGTAATGGTGAAAAACGCTGCATCTCACTAAGTGACATTGTTTAATGCGGTTTTACGACGGTTCATATCTTAACCTAACCTAACATTCGCACTTGTATCTAAAAACGCTCTATTACACTGTTTCCTTCACAATTACGATATTTGCATAACCCCACAGTTTTTCAGCAACTTATTACAGTACAGAACGCTGTATTTCGCTAAATGACATCGTTCTTTAAGGTTTCACGATGCTTGCATGCGCTTTAACGAGAATACCACAATATAGCAGTTTCGCACTTGTAACGGTACAACACGCAGTATTTGGCTCGTTCATGCCGTTTTGTATGCTTTCACAACATTTCACCTATTGCAGTTTCGTACATGCAATAAAACCACAGTATCTCGTTAGATGACGTCCTTTTTGGTGGTTTCACGACGCTACCTAGCTTAAACTAACATAACTCAACCTAACATAACCTTCGCACTTCTATCATTAGAAAACGCTTTACTCGCTACTTTACAATGCTCTATACAACATTACGACAGTTTCATGCGCTTTCACAATAGATATCGCAGTTCCGATTTGTAATGGTGAAAAACACTGCATCTCACTAAGTGACATTGTTTATTGCGGCTTTACGACGGTTCATATCTTAACCTATCCCTAACATTCGCACTTGTATCTAAAAACGCTCTATTACACTGTTTCGTTCACATTTAAGATATTTGCATGACCTCACAGTTTTTCACCAACTTATTACAGTACGGAACGCTGTATATTGCTAAATGACATCGTTCTTTAAGGTTTCACGATGCTTGCATGCGCTTTAACGAGAATATCACAACATAGCAGTTTCGCACTTGTAACGGTACAACACGCAGTATTTGGCCAGTTCGTGCCGTTTTGTGTGCTTTCACAAAATTTCACCTATCGCAGTTTCGTACTCGCAATAAAACAACACTATCTCGTTAGATGACGTCGTTTTTGGTGGTTTCACGACGCTACCTAGCTTAAACTAACATAACTACACCTAACATAACCTTCGCACTTCTATCGTTAGAAAACGTTTTACTCGCTACTTTACATTGCTTTCTACAACATTACGACGGTTTCAAGCGCTTTCACATTAGATATCGCAGTTCCCGTATTGTAATGGTGAAAAACACTGCATCTCACTAAGTGACATTGTTTAATGCGGTTTTACGATGGTTCATATCTTAACTTAACCTAACCTGACCTAACCTAACCTAACCTAACCTAACCTAACCCAATCCAACCCAACCTAACCTAACTTAACCTAACATAACCCATCACAACCCAACCCAACCCAACCTAAGCTAACCTAACCTAACTTAACCTAACCTAACCTAACCCAACCCAACCCAACCTAACCTAAAATAACCTAACCTAACCTAACCCAACCTAACCCAACCCAACCCAACCTAACTTAATCCAACCCAAACCAACCTATTCTAACCTAACCTAACGACGGTTGCAAGCGCTTTCACATTTCACCGCAGTTCCCGACTTGTAATGGTTAAAAACACTGCATCTCACTAAGTGACATTGTTTAATGCGGTTTTACGACGGTTCATATCTTAACCTAACCTAACATTCGCACTTGTATCTAAAAACGCTCTATTACACTGTTTCGTTCACAATTACGATATTTGCATAACCTCACAGTTTATCAGCAACATATTGCAGTACAGAACGCTGTATCTCGCTAAATGACATCGTTCTTTAAGGTTTCACGATGCTTGCATGCGCTTTAGGGAGAATATCACAATATAGCAGTTTCGCACTTGTAACGGTACAACACGCAGTATTTGGCTTGTTCATGCCGTTTTGTATGCTTTCACAACATTTCACCTATTGCAGTTTCGTACATGCAATAAAACAACACTATCTCGTATGATGACGTCCTTTTTGGTGGTTTCACGAAGCTAATAGCTTAAACTAACATAACTCAACCTAACATAACCTTCGCACTTCCATCGTTAGAAAACGTTTTACTCGCTACTTTACATTGCTTTTTACAACATTACGACGGTTTCAAGCGCTTTCACATTAGATATCGCAGTTCCCGACTTGTAATGGCGAAAAACACTGCATCTTACTAAGTGACATTGTTTTTTGCGGTTTTACTACAGTTCATATCTTAACCTAACCTAACCTAACCTAACCTTACCTAACCTAACCTAACCTAACCTAACTTGACCTAACCTAACCTAACCTAACGTTACCTAACCTAACTTAACCTAACCTAACCTAATCTACCCTAACTTCCCCTAACCTAACCTAACCTAACCTAACCCAACCCAACCCTACCTAACCTAACCTAACCCAACCCAACCCAACCCAACCCAATCTAACCTAACCTAACCTAACCCAACCCAACCCAACCCAACCCAACCAAACCTAACCTAACCTAACCTAACCCAACCCAACCCAACCAAACCCAACCTAAGCTAACCTAACCCAACCCAACCTAACTTAGCCCAAACTAATTTAACCGAACCTAACCTAACTCAATCTAACCTAACCTAACCCAACCCAAGCCAACACAACCCAACCTAACCTAACCTAACCCAACCCAACCCAACCCAACCTAACCTAACCTAACTTAACCTAACCCAACCCAACCCAACCTAACCTAAACTAACCTAACCTAACTCAACCTAACCTAACCTAACCCAACCCAACACAACACAACCCAACCTAACCTAACCTAACCCAACCCAACCCAAACCAACCCAACCTAACCTAACCTAACCTAACCCAACCCAACCCAAGCTAACCTAAACTAACCTAACCTAACCTAAACTAATCTAACCTAACCTAACCCAACCCAACCCAACCTAACCTAACCTAACCTAACCTAACCCAATCTAACCTAACCTAGCCAAACCTAACCTAATCTAACCTAACCTAACCTTACCTAACATAACCTAACCTAACCTAACGTAACCTAAACTAACCTAACCTAACCTAACGTAACCTAACCTAACCTCATCTAACGTAACGTAACCTAACCTAACCTAACCTAACCTAACCTAACCCAACCTAACCCAACCTAACCCAATCCAACCCAACCCAACCTAACCTAACGACGGTTGCAAGCGCTTTCACATTAGATATCGCAGTTCCTGACTTGTAATGGTGAAAAACACTGCATCTCTTTAAGTGACATTGTTTAATGCGGTTTTACGACGGTTCATATCTTAACCTAACCTAACATTCACACTTGTATCTAAAAACGCTCTATTACACTGTTTCGTTCACAATTACGATATTTGCATAACCCCACAGTTTTTCAGCAACTTATTACAGTACAGAACGCTGTATCTCGCTAAATGACATAGTTCTTTAGGGTTTCACGATGCTTGCATGCGCTTTAACGAGAATATCACAATATAGCAGTTTCGCACTTGTAACGGTACAACACGCAGTATTTGGCTCGTTCATGCCGTTTTGTATGCTTTCACAACATTTCACCTATTGCAGTTTCGTACATGCAATAAAACAACACTATCTCGTTAGATGACGTCCTTTTTGGTGGTTTCACGACGCTACCTAGCTTAAACTAACATAACTCAACCTAACAAATCCTTTACACTTCTATCGTTAGAAAACGCTTTACTCGCTACTTTACAATGCTCTCTACAACATTACGACAGTTTCATGCGCTTTCACAATAGATATCGCAGTTCCCGATTTGTAAATGTGAAAAACACTGAATCTTACTAAGTGACATTGTTTAATGCGGTTTTACGACAGTTCATATCTTAACCTAACCTAACCTAACCTAACCTAACCTAACCTAACCTTACCTAACCTAACTTAACCTAACCTAACCTAATGTAACCTAACTTAACCTAACCTAACCTAACCTAACCTAACCCAACCCAACCCTACCTAACCTAACCTAACCCAACCCAACCGAACCTAACCTAACTCAATCTAACCTAACCTAACCTAACCTAACCCAACCCAACCCAACCCAGCCCAACCCAACCCAACCAAACCTAACCTAACCTAACCTAACCTAACTTAACCTAACCCAACCCAACCCAACCTAACCTAAACTAACCTAACCTAACTCAACCTAACCTAACCTAACCCAACCCAACACAACACAACCCAACCTAACCTAACCTAACCCAACCCAACCCAACCCAACCCAACCTAACCTAACCTAACCTAACCCAACCCAACCCAACCTAACCTAAACTAACCTAACCTAACCTAAACTAATCTAACCTAACCTAACCCAACCCAACCCAACCCAACCTAACCTAACCTAACCTAACCTAACCCAATCTAACCTAACCTAACCCAACCCAACCCAACCCAACCTAACCTAACATAACCTAACCAAACCTAACCTAGCCAAACCTAACCTAATCTAACCTAACCTAACCTTACCTAACATAACCTAACCTAACCTAACGTAACCTAAACTAACCTAACCTAACCTAACCTAACCTAACCTCATCTAACGTAACGTAACCTAACCTAACCTAACCTAACCTAACCCAACCTAATCCAACCTAACCCCACCCAACCCAACCCAACCTAACCTAACGACAGTTGCAAGCGCTTTCACATTTCATCGCAGTTCCCGACTTGTAATGGTGAAAAACACTGCATCTCAATAAGTGACATTGTTTAATGCGGTTTTACGGCGGTTCATATCTTAACCTAACCTAACATTCGCACTTGTATCTAAAAACGCTCTATTACACTGTTTCGTTCACAATTACGATATTTGCATAACCTCACAGTTTTTCAGCAACTTATTGCAGTACAGAACGCTGTATCTCACTAAATGACATCGTTCTTCAAGGTTTCACGATGCTTGCATGCGCTTTAACGAGAATATCACAATATAGCAGTTTCGCACTTGAAACGGTACAACCCGCAGTATTTTGCTTGTTCATGCCGTTTTTATGCTTTCACAACATTTCACCTATTGCAGTTTCGTACATGCAATAAAACAACACTATATCGTTAGATGACGTCCTTTTTGGTGGTTTCACGACGCTAATAGCTTAAACTAACATAACTCAACCTAACATAACCTTCGCACTTCTCTCGTTAGCAAACGCTTTACTCGCTACTTTACAATGCTCTCTACAACATTACGACAGTTTCTTGTGCTTTCACAATAGATATCGCAGTTCCCGATTTGTAATGGTGAAAAACACTGCATCTCACTAAGTGACATTGTTTAATGCGGTTTTACGATGGTTCATATCTTAACCTAACCTAACCTGACCTAACCTAACCTAACCTAACCTAAACTAACTTAGCCTAACCTAACCCAACCCAACCTAACCTAACCTAACCTAACCAAACACAACCCAACCCAACCCAACTTAACCTAACCTAACTTAACCTAACCTAACCCAACCACACCCAACCTAACATAAACTAACCTAACCTAACGTAACCTAACCCAACCCAACCCAACCTAACCTAACCTAACCCAACCCAACCCAAACTAACCTAACCTAACCCAACCTAACCTAACCTAACCTAACTCAACCCAACCCAACCCAACCTAACCTAACCTAACCTAACTAAACCTAACCTAACCAAATCTAACCTAACCTAACCTTACCTTACCTAACCTAACCTAACCTAACCTAGCGTAACCTAACCTAACGTAACGTACCTAACCTAACCTAACGTAACCCAACCTAACCTAACCCAACCAAACCTAACCTAACCTAGCCTAACCTAACCCAACCCAACCCAACCCAACCAAACCCAACCTAACCTAACCTAACCCAACCCAACCCAACCTAACTTAGCCCAAACTAACTTAACCTAACCTAACCTAACTCAACCTAAACTAACCTAACCCAACACAACCCAACCTAACCTAACCCAACCCAACCCAACCCAACCTAACCTAACCTAACCTAACCTAACCCAACCCAACCTAAACTAACCTAACCTAACCTAAACTAATCTAACCTAACCTAACCCAACCCAACCCAACCTAACCTAACCTAACCCAACCCAACCCAACCCAACCTAACCTAACCTAACCTAACCTAACCCAATCTAACCTAACCTAACCTAACCCAACCCAACCCAACCCAACCTAACCTAACATAACCTAACCAAACCTAACCTAGCCAAACCTAACCTAATCTAACCTAACCTAACCTTACCTAACATAACCTAACCTAACGTAACCTAACCTAACGTAACCTAACCTAGCGTAACCTAACCTAACCTAACGTAACCTAACCTAATCTAACCTAACGTAACGTAACCTAACCTAACCTAACCCAACCTAACCCAACCCAACCCAACCCAACCTAACTTAATCCAACCCAAACCAACCTATTCTAACCTAACCTAACGACAATTGCAAGCGCTTTCACATTTCATCGCAGTTCCCAACTTGTAATGGTGAAAAACACTGCATCTCAATAAGTGACATTGTTTAATGCGGTTTTACGACGGTTCATATCTTAACCTAACCTAACATTCGCACTTGTATCTAAAAATGCTCTATTACACTGTTTCGTTCACAATTACGATATTTGCATAACCTCACAGTTTTTCAGCAACTTATTGCAGTACAGAACGCTGTATCTCGCTAAATGACATCGTTCTTCAAGGTTTCACGATGCTTGCATGCGCTTTAACGAGAATATCACAATATAGCAGTTTCGCACTTGAAACGGTACAACACGCAGTATTTTGCTTGTTCATGCCGTTTTGTGTGCTTTCACATTTCACCTATCGCAGTTTCGTACTCGCAATAAAACAACACTATCACGTTAGATGACGTCGTTTTTGGTGGTTTCACGACGCTACCTAGCTTAAACTAACATAACTCAACCTAACATAACCTTCGCACTTCTGTTGTTAGAAAACGTTTACTCGCTACTTTACATTGCTTTTTACAACATTACGACGGTTTCAAGCGCTTTCACATTAGATATCGCTGTTCCCGACTTGTAATGGTGAAAAACACTGCATCTTACTAAGTGACATTGTTTTTTGTGGTTTTACGACAGTTCATATCTTAACCTCACCTAACCTAACCTAACCTTACCTAACCTAACCTAACCTAACTTAACCTAACCTAACCTAACCTAACCTAACCTAACCTATCCCAACCCAACCCAGCCCATCCCAACCCAACCAAACCTAACCTACCCTAACCTAACCCATTCCAACCCAACCAAGCCCAACCTAACCTAACCTTACCCAACCCAACCTAACTTAGCCCAAACTAACTTAACCTAACCTAACCTAACTCAACCTAACCAAACCTAACCCAACCCAACCCAACACAACCCAACCTAACCTAACCTAACCCAACCCAACCCAACCCAACCCAACCTAACCTAACCTAACCTAACCTAACCCAACCCAACCCAACCTAACCTAAACTAACCTAACCTAACCTAAACTAATCTAACCTAACCTAACCCAGCCCAACCCAACCCAACCCAACCTAACCTAACCTAACCTAACCTAACCCAACCCAACCCAACCCAGCCCAACCCAACCTAGCCTAACCTAACCCAACCCAACCCAACCAAACCCAACCTAAACTAACCTAACCCAACCCAACCTAACTTAGCCCAAACTAACTTAACCTAACCTAACCTAACTCAACCTAACCTAACCTAACCCAACCCAACCCAACGCAACCCAACCTAACCCAACCCAACCCAACACAACCCAACCTAACCTAACCTAACCCAACCCAACCCAACCCAACCTAACCTAACCTAACCTAACCTAACCCAACCCAACCGAACCTAACCTAAACTAACCTAACCTAACCTAAACTAATCTAAACTAACCTAACCCAACCCAACCCAACCCAACCTAACCTAACCCAATCTAACCTAACCTAACCTAACCCAACCCAACCCAACCCAACCTAACCTAACATAACCTAACCAAACCTAACCTAGCCAAACCTAACCTAATCTAACCTAACCTAACCTTACCTAACATAACCTAACCTAACCCAACCTAACCCAACCTAACCCAACCCAACCCAACCCAACCTAACCTAACCTAACGACAGTTTCATGCGCTTTCACAATAGATATCGCAGTTCCCGATTTGTAATGGTGAAAAACACTGCATCTCACTAAGTGACATTGTTTAATGCGGCTTTACGACGGTTCATATCTTAACCTAACCTAATATTCGCACTTGTATCTAAAAACGCTCTATTACACTGTTTTGTTCATATTTAAGATATTTGCATGACCTCACAGTTTTTCACCAACTTATTACAGTACGGAACGCTGTATATTGCTAAATGACATCGTTCTTTAAGGTTTCACGATGCTTGCATGCGCTTTAGTGAGAATATCACAATATAGCAGTTTCGCACTTGTAACGGTACAACACGCAGTATTTGGCTTGTTCGTGCCGTTTTGTATGCTTTCACAACATTTCACCTATTGCAGTTTCGTACATGCAATAAAACAACACTATCTCGTTAGATGACGTCCTTTTTGGTGGTTTCACGACGCTAATAGCTTAAACTAACATAACTCAACCTAACATAACCTTCGCACTTCTCTCGTTAGCAAACGCTTTACTCGCTACTTTACAATGCTCTCTACAACATTACGACAGTTTCTTGCGCTTTCACAATAGATATCGCAGTTCCCGATTTGTAATGGTGAAAAACACTGCATCTCACTAAGTGACATTGTTTAATGCGGTTTTACGATGGTTCATATCTTAACCTAACCTAACCTGACCTAACCTAACCTAACCTAACCTAACCTAACCTAAACTAACTTAACCTAACCTAACCCAACCCAACCTAACCTAACCTAACCTAACCCAACACAACCCAACCCAACCCAACTTAACCTAACCTATCTTAACCTAACCTAACCCAACCACACCCAACCTAACTTAAACTAACCTAACCTAACGTAACCTAACCCAACCCAACCCAACCTAACCTAACCTAACCCAACCCAACCCAAACTAACCTAACCTAACCCATCCTTACCTAACCTAACCTAACTCAACCCAACCCAACCCAACCTAACCTAACCTAACCTAACTAAACCTAACCTAACCAAATCTAACCTAACCTAACCTAACCTTACCTTACCTAACCTAACCTAACCTAACCTAGCGTAACCTAACCTAACGTAACGTAACCTAACCTAACCTAACGTAACCCAACCTAACCTAACCCAACCAAACCTAACCTAACCTAGCCTAACCTAACCCAACCCAACCCAACCCAACCAAACCCAACCTAACCTAACCTAACCCAACCCAACCCAACCTAACCTAACCTAACCTAACCCAACCCAACCTAAACTAACCTAACCTAACCTAAACTAATCTAACCTAACCTAACCCAACCCAACCCAACCTAACCTAACCTAACCCAACCCAACCCAACCCAACCTAACCTAACCTAACCTAACCCAATCTAACCTAACCTAACCTAACCCAACCCAACCCAACCCAACCCAACCTAACCTAACCAAACCAAGCCAAACCTAACCTAGCCAAACCTAACCTAATCTAACCTAACCTAACCTTACCTAACATAACCTAACCTAACCTAACGTAACCTAAACTAACCTAACCTAACCTAACGTAACCTAACCTAATCTAACCTAACGTAACGTAACCTAACCTAACCTAACCTAACCCAACCTAACCCAACCTAACCAAACCGAACCCAACCCAACCTAACCTAATCCAACCGAAACCAACCAAACCTAACCTAACCTAACCTAACCTAACGACCGTTGCAAGCGCTTTCACATTAGATATCACAGTTCCCGACTTGTAATGGTGAAAAACGCTGCATCTCACTAAGTGACATTGTTTAATGCGGTTTTACGACGGTTCATATCTTAACCTAACCTAACATTCGCACTTGTATCTAAAAACGCTCTATTACACTGTTTCCTTCACAATTACGATATTTGCATAACCCCACAGTTTTTCAGCAACCTATTACAGTACAGAACGCTGTATTTCGCTAAATGACATCGTTCTTTAAGGTTTCACGATGCTTGCATGCGCTTTAACGAGAATATCACAATATAGCAGTTTCGCACTTGTAACGGTACAAAACGCAGTATTTGGCTCGTTCATGCCGTTTTGTATGCTTTCACAACATTTCACCTATTGCAGTTTCGTACTCGCAATAAAACAACACTATCTCGTTAGATGACGTCGTTTTTGGTGGTTTCACGACGCTACCTAGCTTAAACTAACATAACTACACCTAACATAACCTTCGCACTTCTATCGTTAGAAAACGTTTTACTCGCTACTTTACATTGCTTTCTACAGCATTACGACGGTTTCAAGCGCTTTCACATTAGATATCGCAGTTCCCGTATTGTAATGGTGAAAAACACTGCATCTCACTAAGTGACATTGTTTAATGCGGTTTTACGATGGTTCATATCTTAACTTAACCTAACCTGACCTAACCTAACCTAACCTAACCTAACCTTACCTAACTTAACTTAACCTAACCTAACCTAACCTAACCTAACTTAACCTAACCTAACCTAACCTAACCCAACCCAACCCAACCTAACCTAACTTAACCTAACCTAACCCAACACAACCCAACCCAACCCAACCTAACCTAACCTAACCTAACTTAACCTAACCTAACCTAACCCAACCCAACCCAACCTAACCTAAACTAACCCAACCTAACCTAACGTAACCTAACCCAACCCAACCCAACCTAACCTAACCTAACCCAACCCAACCCAACCCAACCCAACCCAACCTAACCTAACCTAACCTAACCCAACCTAACCTAACCTAACCCAACCCAACCAAACCCAACCTAACCTAACCTAACCTAACTAAACCTAACCTAACCAAACCTAACCTAACCTAACCTAACCTTACCTTACCTAACCTAACCTAACCTAACCTAGCGTAACCTAACCTAACCTAACGTAACCTAACCTAATCTAACCTACCGTAACGTAACCTAACCTAACCTAACCCAACCTAACCCAACCCAACCCAACCCAACCTAACTTAATCCAACCCAAACCAACCTATTCTAAACTAACCTAACGACAATTGCAAGCGCTTTCACATTTCATCGCAGTTCCCAACTTGTAATGGTGAAAAACACTGCATCTCAATAAGTGACATTGTTTAATGCGGTTTTACGACGGTTCATAACTTAACCTAACCTAACATTCGCACTTGTATCTAAAAACGCTCTATTACACTGTTTCGTTCACAATTACGATATTTGCATAACCTCACAGTTTTTCAGCAACTTATTGCAGTACAGAACGCTGTATCTCGCTAAATGACATCGTTCTTCAAGGTTTCACGATGTTTGCATGCGCTTTAACGAGAATATCACAATATAGCAGTTTCGCACTTGAAACGGTACAACACGCAGTATTTTGCTTGTTCATGCCGTTTTGTGTGCTTTCACAACATTTCACCTATCGCAGTTTCGTACTCGCAATAAAACAACACTATCACGTTAGATGACGTCGTTTTTGGTGGTTTAACGACGCTACCTAGCTTAAACTAACATAACTCAACCTAACATAACCTTCGCACTTCTGTCGTTAGAAAACGTTTTACTCGCTACTTTACATTGATTTTTACAACATTACGACGGTTTCAAGCACTTTCACATTAGATATCGCAGTTCCCGACTTGTAATGGTGAAAAACACTGCATCTTACTAAGTGACATTGTTTTTTGCGGTTTTACGACAGTTGATATCTTAACCTAACCTAACCTAACCTAACCTTACCTAACCTAACCTAACCTAACTTAACCTAACCTAACCTAACCTAATCTGACCTAACCTAACCTAACCTAACCTAACCCAACCCAACCCAGCCCATCCCAACCCAACCAAACCTAACCTAACCTAACCTAACACATTCCAACCCAACCCAACCAAACCCAACCTAACCTAACCTTACCCAACCCAACCTAACTTAGCCCAAACTAACTTAACCTAACCTAACCTAACTCAACCTAACCCAACCCAACCCAACCCAACCAAACCTAACCTAACCTAACCTAACCTGACCCAACCCAACCCAACCAAACCCAACCTAACCTAACCTAACCAAACCCAACCTAACTTAGCCCAAACTAACTTAACCTAACCTAACCTAAATCAACCTAACCTAACCTAACCCAACCCAACCCAACACAACCTACCTAACCTAACCTAAACCAACCCAACCCAACCCAACCTAACCTAACCTAACCTAACCTAGCCCAACCCAACCCAACCTAACCTAAACTAACCTAACCTAACTTAACCTAACCTAACCTAACCCAACCCAACCCAACACAACCCAACCTAACCTAACCTAACCCAACCCAACCCAACCCAACCCAACCTAACCTAACCTAACCTAACCCAACCCAACCCAACCTAACCTAAACTAACCTAACCTAACGTAACCTAAACTAACCTAACCTAACCTAACGTAACCTAACCTAACCTCACCTAACGTAACGTAACCTAACCTAACCTAACCCAACCTAACCCAACCCAACCCAACCCAACCTAACCTAAACTAACGACGGTTGCAAGCGCTTTCACATTAGATATCGCAGTTCCTGACTTGTAATGGTGAAAAACGCTGCATCTCACTAAGTGACATTGTTTAATGCGGTTTTACGACGGTTCATATCTTAACCTAACCTAACATTCGCACTTGTATCTAAAAACGCTCTATTACACTGTTTCGTTCACGTTTAAGATATTTGCATAACCCCACAGTTTTTCAGCAACTTATTACAGTACAGAACGCTGTATCTCGCTGAATGACATCGTTCTTTAAGGTTTCACGATGCTTGCATGCGCTTTAACGAGAATATCACAATATAGCAGTTTCGCACTTGTAACGGTACAACACGCAGTATTTGGCTCGTTCATGCCGTTTTGTATGCTTTCACAACATTTCACCTATTGCAGTTTTGTACATGCAATGAAACAACACTATCTCGTTAGACGACGTCCTTTTTGGTGGTTTCACGACGCTACCTCGCTTAAACTAACATAACTACACCTAACATAACCTTTACACTTCTATCGTTAGAAAACGCTTTACTCACTACTTTACAATGCTCTCTACAACATTACGACGGTTTCAAGCGCTTTTACAATAGATATCGCAGTTCCCGACTTGTAATGGTGAAAAACACTGCATCTCACTAAGTGACATTGTTTATTGCGGTTTTACGATCGTTCATATCTTAACCTAACCTAACCTAACCTAACCTCACCTTACCTAACCTAACCTAACCCAACCCAACCCAACCTAACCTAAACTAACCTAACCTAACCTAACGTAACCTAACCCAACCCAACCCAACCTAACCTAACCTAACCCATCCCAACCCAACCCAACCCAACCTAACCTAACCTAACCTAACCCAACCTAACCTAACCTAACCCAACCCAACCAAACCCAACCTAACCTAACCTAACTAAACCTAACCTAACCAAACCTAACCTAACCTAACCTAACCTTACCTTACCTAACCTAACCTAACCTAACCTAGCGTAACCTAACCTAACCTAACGTAACCTAACCTAATCTAACCTAACGTAACGTAACCTAACCTAACCTAACCCAACCTAACCCAACCCAACCCAACCTAACTTAATCCAACCCAAACCAACCTATTCTAACCTAACCTAACGACAATTGCAAGCGCTTTCACATTTCATCGCAGTTCCCAACTTGTAATGGTGAAAAACACTGCATCTCAATAAGTGACATTGTTTAATGCGGTTTTACGACGGTTCATAACTTAACCTAACCTAACATTCGCACTTGTATCTAAAAACGCTCTATTACACTGTTTCGTTCACAATTACGATATTTGCATAACCTCACAGTTTTTCAGCAACTTATTGCAGTACAGAACGCTGTATCTCGCTAAATGACATCGTTCTTCAAGGTTTCACGATGTTTGCATGCGCTTTAACGAGAATATCACAATATAGCAGTTTCGCACTTGAAACGGTACAACACGCAGTATTTTGCTTGTTCATGCCGTTTTGTGTGCTTTCACAACATTTCACCTATCGCAGTTTCGTACTCGCAATAAAACAACACTATCACGTTAGATGACGTCGTTTTTGGTGGTTTAACGACGCTACCTAGCTTAAACTAACATAACTCAACCTAACATAACCTTCGCACTTCTGTCGTTAGAAAACGTTTTACTCGCTACTTTACATTGATTTTTACAACATTACGACGGTTTCAAGCACTTTCACATTAGATATCGCAGTTCCCGACTTGTAATGGTGAAAAACACTGCATCTTACTAAGTGACATTGTTTTTTGCGGTTTTACGACAGTTGATATCTTAACCTAACCTAACCTAACCTAACCTTACCTAACCTAACCTAACCTAACTTAACCTAACCTAACCTAACCTAATCTGACCTAACCTAACCTAACCTAACCTAACCCAACCCAACCCAGCCCATCCCAACCCAACCAAACCTAACCTAACCTAACCTAACACATTCCAACCCAACCCAACCAAACCCAACCTAATCTAACCTTACCCAACCCAACCTAACTTAGCCCAAACTAACTTAACCTAACCTAACCTAACTCAACCTAACCCAACCTAACCCAACCCAACACAACCCAACCTAACCTAACCTAACCCAACCCAACCCAACCCAACCCAACCCAACCTAACCTAACCTAACCTAACCTAACCCAACCCAACCCAACCTAACCTAAACTAGCCTAACCTAACCTAAACTAATCTAACCTAACCTAACCCAACCCTACCCAAGCCAACCTAACCTAACCTAACCTAACCCAACCCAACCCAACCCAACCCAGCCCAACCCAACCAAACCCAACCAAACCTAACCTAACCTAACCTAACCTGACCCAACCCAACCCAACCAAACCCAACCTAACCTAACCTAACCAAACCCAACCTAACTTAGCCCAAACTAACTTAACCTAACCTAACCTAACTCAACCTAACCTAACCTAACCCAACCCAACCCAACACAACCTACCTAACCTAACCTAAACCAACCCAACCCAACCCAACCTAACCTAACCTAACCTAACCTAGCCCAACCCAACCCAACCTAACCTAAACTAACCTAACCTAACTTAACCTAACCTAACCTAACCCAACCCAACCCAACACAACCCAACCTAACCTAACCTAACCCAACCCAACCCAACCCAACCTAACCTAACCTAACCCAACCCAACCCAACCTAACCTAAACTAACCTAACCTAACATAACCTAAACTAACCTAACCTCACCTAACGTAACGTAACCTAACCTAACCTAACCCAACCTAACCCAACCCAACCCAACCCAACCTAACCTAAACTAACGACGGTTGCAAGCGCTTTGACATTAGATATCGCAGTTCCTGACTTGTAATGGTGAAAAACGCTGCATCTCACTAAGTGACATTGTTTAATGCGGTTTTACGACGGTTCATATCTTAACCTAACCTAACATTCGCACCTGTATCTAAAAACGCTCTATTACACTGTTTCGTTCACGTTTAAGATATTTGCATAACCCCACAGTTTTTCAGCAACTTATTACAGTACAGAACGCTGTATCTCGCTGAATGACATCGTTCTTTAAGGTTTCACGATGCTTGCATGCGCTTTAACGAGAATATCACAATATAGCAGTTTCGCACTTGTAACGGTACAACACGCAGTATTTGGCTCGTTCATGCCGTTTTGTATGCTTTCACAACATTTCACCTATGCAGTTTTGTACATGCAATGAAACAACACTATCTCGTTAGACGACGTCCTTTTTGGTGGTTTCACGACGCTACCTCGCTTAAACTAACATAACTACACCTAACATAACCTTTACACTTCTATCGTTAGAAAACGCTTTACTCACTACTTTACAATGCTCTCTACAACATTACGACAGTTTCATGCGCTTTCACAATAGATATCGCAGTTCCCGATTTGTAATGGTGAAAAACACGTCATCTCACTAAGTGACATTGTTTAATGCGGCTTTACGACGATTCATATCTTAACCTAACCTAACATTCGCACTTGTATCTAAAAACGCTCTATTACACTGTTTCGTTCACATTTAAGATATTTGCATGACCTTACAGTTTTTCACCAACTTATTACAGTACGGAACGCTGTATATCGCTAAATGACATCGTTCTTTAAGGTTTCACGATGCTTGCATGCGCTTTACCCTGAATATCACAACATAGCAGTTTCGCACTTATAACAGTACAACACGCAGTATTTGGCTTGTTCATGCCGTTTTGTGTGCTTTCACAACATTTCACCTATCGCAGTTTCGTACTCGCAATAAAACAACACTATCTCGTTAGATGACGTCGTTTTTGGTGGTTTCACGACGCTAATAGCTTAAACTAACATAACTCAACCTAACATAACCTTCGCACTTCTATCGTTAGAAAACGTTTTACTCGCTACTTTACATTGCTTTTTACAACATTACGACGGTTTCAAGCGCTTTCACATTAGATATCGCAGTTCCCGACTTGTAATGGTGAAAAACACTGCATCTTACTAAGTGACATTGTTTTTTGCGGTTTTACTACAGTTCATATCTTAACCTAACCTTACCTAACCTAACTTTACCTAACCTAACCTAACCCAACACAACCCAACCCAACCCAACCCAACCTAACCTAACCTAACCTAACTTAACCTAACCTAACCTAACCTAACCTAACCTAACGTAACCTAACCCAACCCAACCCAACCTAACCTAACCTAACCCAACCCAACCCAACCCAACCCAACCCAACCTAACCTAACCTATCCTAACCTAACCCAACCCAACCCAACCCAACCCAACCAAACCTAACCTAACCTAACCTAACCCAACCCAACCCAACCCAACCAAACCCAACCTAACCTAACCTAACCCAACCCAACCTAACTTAGCCCAAACTAACTTAACCTAACCTAACCTAACTCAATCTAACCTAACCTAACCCAACCCAATCCAACACAACCCAACCTAACCTAACCTAACCCAACCCAACCCAACCCAACCTAACCTAACCTAACCTAACCCAACCCAACCCAACCTAACCTAAATTAACCTAACCTAACCTAACCCAACCCAACACAACACAACCCAACCTAACCTAACCTAACCCAACCCAACCCAACCCAACCTAACCTAACCTAACCTAACCCAACCCAACCCAACCTAACCTAAACTAACCTAACCTAACCTAAACTAATCTAACCTAACCCAACCCAACCCAACCCAACCTAACCTAACCTAGCCTAACCCAATCTAACCTAACCTAACCTAACCCAACCCAACCCAACCCAACCTAACCTAACATAACCTAACCAAACCTAACCTAGCCAAACCTAACCTAATCTAACCTAACCTAACCTTACCTAACATAACCTAACCTAACCTAACGTAACCTAATGCGGTTTTACTACAGTTCATATCTTAACCTAACCTTACCTAACCTAACTTTACCTAACCTAACCTAACCTAACTTGACCTAACCTAACCTAACCTAACCTTACCTAACCTAACTTAACCTAACCTAACCTAATCTACCCTAACTTAACCTAACCTAACCTAACCTAACCCTACCCAACCCAACCCAACCTAACCTAACCTAACCTAACCTAACCTAACCCAACCCAACCCAACCCAACCAAACCTAACCTAACCTAACCTAACCCAACCCAACCCAACCAAACCAAACCTAACCTAACCTAACCCAACCCAACCTAACTTAGCCCAAACTAACTTAACCTAACCTAACCTAACTCAATCTAACCTAACCTAACCCAACCCAACCCAACACAACCCAACCTAACCTAACCTAACCCAACCCAACCCAACCCAACCTAACCTAACCTAACCTAACCCAACCCAACCCAACCTAACCTAAATTAACCTAACCTAACTCAACCTAACCTAACCTAACCTAACCCAACCCAACACAACACAACCCAACCTAACCTAACCTAACCTAACCCAACCCAACCCAACCTAACCTAAACTAACCTAACCTAACCTAAACTAATCTAACCTAACCTAACCCAACCCAACCCAACCCAACCTAACCTAACCTAACCTAACCCAATCTAACCTAACCTAACCTAACCCAACCCAACCCAACCCAACCTAACCTAACATAACCTAACCAAACCTACCCTAGCCAAACCTACCCTAATCTAACCTAACCTAACCTTACCTAACATACCCTAACCTAACCTAACGTAACCTAATCTAACCTAACCTAACCTAACGTAACCTAACCTAACGTAACGTAACCTAACCTAACCTAAGCTAACCCAACCTAACCCAACCCAACCCAACCCAACCTAACCTAACGATGGTTGCAAGCGCTTTCTCATTAGATATCGCAGTTCCTGACATGTAATGGTGAAAAACACTGCATCTCTGTAAGTGACATTGTTTAATGCGGTTTTACGACGGTTCATATCTTAACCTAACCTAACATTCACACTTATATCTAAAAACGCTCTATTACACTGTTTCGTTCACAATAACGATATTTGCATAACCCCACAGTTTTTCAGCAACTTATTACAGTACAGAACGCTGTATCTCGCTAAATGACATCGTTCTTTAAGGTTTCACGATGCTTGCATGCGCTTTAACGAAAATATCACAATATAGCAGTTTCGCACTTGTAACGGTACAACACGCAGTATTTGGCTCGTTCATGCCGTTTTGTATGCTTTCACAACATTTCACCTATTGCAGTTTTGTACATGCAATGAAACAACACTATCTCGTTAGACGACGTCCTTTTTGGTGGTTTCACGACGCTACCTCGCTTAAACTAACATAACTCAACCTAACAAAACCTTTACACTTCTATCGTTAGAAAACACTTTACTCACTACTTTACAATGCTCTCTACAACATTACGACGGTTTCATGCGCTGTCACAATAGATATCGCACTTCCCGATTTGTAATGGTGAAAAACACGTCATCTCACTAAGTGACATTGTTTAATGCGGCTTTACGACGGTTCATATCTTAACCTAACCTAACATTCGCACTTGTATCTAAAAACGCTCTATTACACTGTTTCGTTCACATTTAAGATATTTGCATGACCTTACAGTTTTTCACCAACTTATTACAGTACGGAACGCTGTATATCGCTAAATGACATCGTTCTTTAAGGTTTCACGATGCTTGCATGCGCTTTACCCTGAATATCACAACATAGCAGTTTCGCACTTGTAACAGTACAACACGCAGTATTTGGCTTGTTCATGCCGTTTTGTGTGCTTTCACAACATTTCACCTATCGCAGTTTCGTACTCGCAATAAAACAACACTATCTCGTTAGATGACGTCGTTTTTGGTGGTTTCACGGCGCTACCTAGCTTAAACTAACATAACTACACCTAACATAACCTTCGCACTTCTATCGTTAGAAAACGTTTTACTCGCTACTTTACATTGCTTTCTACAACATTACGACGGTTTCCAGCGCTTTCACATTAGATATCGCAGTTCCCGAATTGTAATGGTGAAAAACACTGCATCTCACTAAGTGACATTGTTTAATGCGGTTTTACGATGGTTCATATCTTAACCTAACCTAACCTGACCTAACCTAACCTAACCTAACCTTACCTAACTTAACCTAACCTAACCTAACCTAACCTAACTTAACCTAACCTAACCTAACCTAACCCAACCCAACCCAACCTAACCTAACTTAACCTAACCTAACCCAACACAACCCAACCCAACCCAACCTAACCTAACCTAACCTAACCTAACTTAACCTAACCCAACCCAACCCAACCTAACCTAAACTAACCTAACCTAACCAAACCTAACCCAACCCAACCCAACACAACCCAACCTAACCTAACCTAACCCAACCCAACCCAACCCAACCCAACCCAACCTAACCTAACCTAACCTAACCCAACCCAACCCAACCTAACCTAAACTAACCTAACCTAACCTAAACTAATCTAACCTAACCTAACCCAACCCAACACAACCCAACCCAACCTAACCTAACCTAACCTAACCCAACCCAACCCAACCCAGCCCAACCCAACCCAACCCAACCAAACCTAACCTAACCTAACCTAGCCCAACCCAACCCAACCAAACCCAACCTAAACTAACCTAACCCAACCCAATCTAACTTAGCCCAAACTAACTTAACCTAACCTAACCTAACTCAACATAACCTAACCTAACCCAACCCAATCCAACACAACCCAACCTAACCTAACCTAACCCAACCCAACCCAACCCAACCTAACTTGACCTAACCTAACCTAACCCAACCCAACCCAACCTAACCTAACCTAACCTAACTTAACCTAACCCAACCCAACCCAACACAACCCAACCTAACCTAACCTAACCCAACCCAACCCAACCCAACCCAACCTAACCTAACCTAACCTAACCCAACCCACCCGAACCTAACCTAACCTAAACTAATCTAACCTAACCTAACCCAACCCAACCCAACCCAACCCAACCCAACCTAACCTAACCTAACCCAATCTAACCTAACCTAACCTAACCCAACCCAACCCAACCCAACCCAACCTAACCTAACATAACCTTACCAAACCTAACCTAGCCAAACCTAACCTAATCTAACCTAACCTAACCTTACCTAACATAACCTAACCTAACCTAACGTAACCTAAACTAACCTAACCTAACCTAACGAAACCTAACCTAACCTCACCTAACGTAACCTAACCTAACCTAACCTAACCCAACCCAACCCAACACAACCCAACCTAACCTAACCTAACCCAACCCAACCCAACCCAACCTAACCTAACCTAACCTAACCCAACCCACCCGAACCTAACCTAAACTAACCTAACCTAACCTAAACTAATCTAACCTAACCTAACCCAACCCAACCCAACCTAACCTAACCTAACCTAACCCAATCTAACCTAACCTAACCTAACCCAACCCAACCCAACCCAACCCAACCCAACCTAACCTAACATAACCTAACCGAACCTGACCTAGCCAAACCTAACCTAATCTAACCTAACCTAACCTTACCTAACATAACCTAACCTAACCCAACCTAACCCAACCTAACCCAACCCAACCCAACCCAACCTAACCTAACCTAACGACGGTTGCAAGCGCTTTCACATTAGATATCTCAGTTCCTGACTTGTAATGGGGAAAACACTGCATTTCTTTAAGTGACATTGTTTAATGCGGCTTTATGACGGTTCATATCTTAACCTAACCTAATATTCGCACTTGTATCTAAAAACGCTCTATTACACTGTTTCGTTCACATTTAAGATATTTGCATAACCCCACAGTTTTTCAGCAACTTATTACAGTACAGAACGCTGTATCTCGCTAAATGACATCGTTCTTTAAGGTTTCACGATGCTTGCATGTGCTTTACCGAGAATATCACAATATAGCAGTTTCGCACTTGTAACGGTACAACACGCAGTATTTGGCTCGTTCATGCCGTTTTGTATGCTTTCACAACATTTCACCTATTGCAGTTTCGTACATGCAATAAAACAACACTATATCGTTAGATGACGTCCTTTTTGGTGGTTTCACGACGCTACCTAGCTTAAACTAACATAACTCAACCTAACAAAACCTTTACACTTCTATCGTTAGAAAACGCTTTACTCGCTACTTTACAATGCTCTCTACAACATTACGACAGTTTCATGCGCTTTCACAATAGATATCGCAGTTCCCGATTTGTAATGGTGAAAAACACTGCATCTCACTAAGTGACATTGTTTAATGCGGCTTTACGACGGTTCATATCTTAACCTAACCTAATATTCGCACTTGTATCTAAAAACGCTCTATTACACTGTTTTGTTCATATTTAAGATATTTGCATGACCTCACAGTTTTTCACCAACTTATTACAGTACGGAACGCTGTATATCGCTAAATGACATCGTTCTTTAAGGTTTCACGATGCTTGCATGCGCTTTAGTGAGAATATCACAATATAGCAGTTTCGCACTTGTAACGGTACAACACGCAGTATTTGGCTTGTTCATGCCGTTTTGTATGCTTTCACAACATTTCACCTATTGCAGTTTCGTACATGCAATAAAACAACACTATCTCGTTAGATGACGTCCTTTTTGGTGGTTTCACGACGCTAATAGCTTAAACTAACATAACTCAACCTAACATAACCTTCGCACTTCTCTCGTTAGCAAACGCTTTACTCGCTACTTTACAATGCTCTCTACAACATTACGACGGTTTCAAGCGCTTTCACATTAGATATCGCAGTTCCCGACTTGTAATGGTGAAAAACACTGCATCTTACTAAGTGACATTGTTTTTTGCGGTTTTACTACAGTTCATATCTTAACCTAACCTTACCTAACCTAACTTTACCTAACCTAACCTAACCCAACACAACCCAACCCAACCCAACCCAACCCAACCTAACCTAACCTAACCTAACTTAACCTAACCTAACCTAACCTAACCTAACCTAACGTAACCTAACCCAACCCAACCCAACCTAACCTAACCTAACCCAACCCAACCCAACCCAACCCAACCCAACCCAACCTAACCTAACCTATCCTAACCTAACCCAACCCAACCCAACCCAACCCAACCCAACCCAACCAAACCCAACCTAACCTAACCTAACCCAACCCAACCTAACTTAGCCCAAACTAACTTAACCTAACCTAACCTAACTCAATCTAACCTAACCTAACCCAACCCAATCCAACACAACCCAACCTAACCTAACCTAACCCAACCCAACCCAACCTAACCTAACCTAACCTAACCCAACCCAACCCAACCTAACCTAAATTAACCTAACCTAACTCAACCTAACCTAACCTAACCTAACCCAACCCAACACAACACAACCCAACCTAACCTAACCTAACCTAACCCAACCCAACCCAACCCAACCTAACCTAACCTAACCTAACCCAACCCAACCCAACCTAACCTAAACTAACCTAACCTAACCTAAACTAATCTAACCTAACCCAACCCAACCCAACCCAACCTAACCTAACCTAGCCTAACCCAATCTAACCTAACCTAACCTAACCCAACCCAACCCAACCCAACCTAACCTAACATAACCTAACCAAACCTAACCTAGCCAAACCTAACCTAATCTAACCTAACCTAACCTTACCTAACATAACCTAACCTAACCTAACGTAACCTAATGCGGTTTTACTACAGTTCATATCTTAACCTAACCTTACCTAACCTAACTTTACCTAACCTAACCTAACCTAACTTGACCTAACCTAACCTAACCTAACCTTACCTAACCTAACTTAACCTAACCTAACCTAATCTACCCTAACTTAACCTAACCTAACCTAACCTAACCTAACCCAACCCAACCCTACCTAACCTAACATAACCCAACCCTACCCAACCCAACCCAACCCAACCTAACCTAACCTAACCTAACCTAACCCAACCCAACCCAACCCAACCAAACCTAACCTAACCTAACCTAACCCAACCCAACCCAACCCAACCAAACCAAACCTAACCTAACCTAACCCAACCCAACCTAACTTAGCCCAAACTAACTTAACCTAACCTAACCTAACTCAATCTAACCTAACCTAACCCAACCCAACCCAACACAACCCAACCTAACCTAACCCAACCCAACCCAACCTAACCTAAATTAACCTAACCTAACTCAACCTAACCTAACCTAACCTAACCCAACCCAACACAACACAACCCAATTTAACCTAACCTAACCGAACCCAACCCAACCCAACCCAACCTAACCTAACCTAACCTAACCCAACCCAACCCAACCTAACCTAAGCTAACGCACCCCAACCCAACCCAACCCAACCTAACCTAACCTAACCTAACCCAACTCAACCCAACCTAACCTAAACTAACCTAACATAACCTAATCTAACCTAACCTAACCCAACCCAACCCAACCTAACCTAACCTAACCCAACCCAACCCAACCTAACCTAAATTAACCTAACCTAACTCAACCTAACCTAACCTAACCTAACCCAACCCAACACAACACAACCCAATTTAACCTAACCTAACCGAACCCAACCCAACCCAACCCAACCTAACCTAACCTAACCTAACCCAACCCAACCCAACCTAACCTAAACTAACCTAACCTAACCTAAACTAATCTAACCTAACCTAACCCAACCCAACCCAACCCAACCTAACCTAACCTAACCTAACCCAATCTAACCTAACCTAACCTAACCCAACCCAACCCAACCCAACCTAACCTAACATAACCTAACCAAACCTACCCTAGCCAAACCTACCCTAATCTAACCTAACCTAACCTTACCTAACATACCCTAACCTAACCTAACGTAACCTAATCTAACCTAACCTAACCTAACGTAACCTAACCTAACCTCATCTAACGTAACGTAACCTAACCTAACCTAAGCTAACCCAACCTAACCCAACCCAACCCAACCCAACCTAACCTAACGACGGTTGCAAGCGCTTTCTCATTAGATATCGCAGTTCCTGACTTGTAATGGTGAAAAACACTGCATCTCTTTAAGTGACATTGTTTAATGCGGTTTTACGACGGTTCATATCTTAACCTAACCTAACATTCACACTTGTATCTAAAAACGCTATATTACACTGTTTCGTTCACAAATACGATATTTGCATAACCCCACAGTTTTTCAGCAACTTATTACAGTACAGAACGCTGTATCTCGCTAAATGACATCGTTCTTTAAGGTTTCACGATGCTTGCATGCGCTTTAACGAAAATATCACAATATAGCAGTTTCGCACTTGTAACGGTACAACACGCAGTATTTGGCTCGTTCATGCCGTTTTGTATGCTTTCACAACATTTCACCTATTGCAGTTTTGTACATGCAATGAAACAACACTATCTCGTTAGACGACGTCCTTTTTGGTGGTTTCACGACGCTACCTCGCTTAAACTAACATAACTCAACCTAACAAAACCTTTACACTTCTATCGTTAGAAAACACTTTACTCACTACTTTACAATGCTCTCTACAACATTACGACGGTTTCATGCGCTTTCACAATAGATATCGCACTTCCCGATTTGTAATGGTGAAAAACACGTCATCTCACTAAGTGACATTGTTTAATGCGGCTTTACGACGGTTCATATCTTAACCTAACCTAACATTCGCACTTGTATCTAAAAACGCTCTATTACACTGTTTCGTTCACATTTAAGATATTTGCATGACCTTACAGATTTTCACCAACTTATTACAGTACGGAACGCTGTATATCGCTAAATGACATCGTTCTTTAAGGTTTCACGATGCTTGCATGCGCTTTACCCTGAATATCACAACATAGCAGTTTCGCACTTGTAACAGTACAACACGCAGTATTTGGCTTGTTCATGCCGTTTTGTGTGCTTTCACAACATTTCACCTATCGCAGTTTCGTACTCGCAATAAAACAACACTATCTCGTTAGATGACGTCGTTTTTGGTGGTTTCACGGCGCTACCTAGCTTAAACTAACATAACTACACCTAACATAACCTTCGCACTTCTATCGTTAGAAAACGTTTTACTCGCTACTTTACATTGCTTTCTACAACATTACGACGGTTTCCAGCGCTTTCACATTAGATATCGCAGTTCCCGAATTGTAATGGTGAAAAACACTGCATCTCACTAAGTGACATTGTTTAATGCGGTTTTACGATGGTTCATATCTTAACCTAACCTAACCTGACCTAACCTAACCTAACCTAACCTTACCTAACTTAACCTAACCTAACCTAACCTAACCTAACTTAACCTAACCTAACCTAACCCAACCCAACCCAACCTAACCTAACTTAACCTAACCTAACCCAACCCAACCCAACCCAACCCAACCTAACCTAACCTAACCTAACCTAACTTAACCTAACCCAACCCAACCCAACCCAACCTAACCTAAACTAACCTAACCTAACCAAACCTAACCCAACCCAACCCAACACAACCCAACCTAACCTAACCTAACCCAACCCAACCCAACCCAACCCAACCTAACCTAACCTAACCTAACCCAACCCAACCCAACCTAACCTAAACTAACCTAACCTAACCTAAACTAATCTAACCTAACCTAACCCAACCCAACACAACCCAACCCAACCTAACCTAACCTAACCTAACCCAACCCAACCCAACCCAGCCCAACCCAACCCAACCCAACCAAACCTAACCTAACCTAACCTAACCCAACCCAACCCAACCAAACCCAACCTAAACTAACCTAACCCAACCCAATCTAACTTAGCCCAAACTAACTTAACCTAACCTAACCTAACTCAACCTAACCTAACCTAACCCAACCCAATCCAACACAACCCAACCTAACCTAACCTAACCCAACCCAACCCAACCCAACCTAACTTGACCTAACCTAACCTAACCCAACCCAACCCAACCTAACCTAACCTAACCTAACTTAACCTAACCCAACCCAACCCAACCCAACCCAACCTAACCTAACCTAACCTAACCCAACCCAACCCAACCCAACCCAACCTAACCTAACCTAACCTAACCCAACCCACCCGAACCTAACCTAACCTAAACTAATCTAACCTAACCTAACCCAACCCAACCCAACCCAACCTAACCTAACCTAACCCAATCTAACCTAACCTAACCTAACCCAACCCAACCCAACCCAACCCAACCTAACCTAACATAACCTTACCAAACCTAACCTAGCCAAACCTAACCTAATCTAACCTAACCTAACCTTACCTAACATAACCTAACCTAACCTAACGTAACCTAAACTAACCTAACCTAACCTAACGAAACCTAACCTAACCTCACCTAACGTAACCTAACCTAACCTAACCTAACCCAACCCAACCCAACACAACCCAACCTAACCTAACCTAACCCAACCCAACCCAACCCAACCTAACCTAACCTAACCTAACCCAACCCACCCGAACCTAACCTAAACTAACCTAACCTAACCTAAACTAATCTAACCTAACCTAACCCAACCCAACCCAACCTAACCTAACCTAACCTAACCTAACCCAATCTAACCTAACCTAACCTAACCCAACCCAACCCAACCCAACCCAACCTAACCTAACATAACCTAACCGAACCTGACCTAGCCAAACCTAACCTAATCTAACCTAACCTAACCTTACCTAACATAACCTAACCTAACCCAACCTAACCCAACCTAACCCAACCCAACCCAACCCAACCTAACCTAACCTAACGACGGTTGCAAGCGCTTTCACATTAGATATCTCAGTTCCTGACTTGTAATGGGGAAAACACTGCATCTCTTTAAGTGACATTGTTTAATGCGGCTTTATGACGGTTCATATCTTAACCTAACCTAATATTCGCACTTGTATCTAAGAACGCTCTATTACACTGTTTCGTTCACATTTAAGATATTTGCATAACCCCACAGTTTTTCAGCAACTTATTACAGTACAGAACGCTGTATCTCGCTAAATGACATCGTTCTTTAAGGTTTCACGATGCTTGCATGTGCTTTACCGAGAATATCACAATATAGCAGTTTCGCACTTGTAACGGTACAACACGCAGTATTTGGCTCGTTCATGCCGTTTTGTATGCTTTCACAACATTTCACCTATTGCAGTTTCGTACATGCAATAAAACAACACTATATCGTTAGATGACGTCCTTTTTGGTGGTTTCACGACGCTACCTAGCTTAAACTAACATAACTCAACCTAACAAAACCTTTACACTTCTATCGTTAGAAAACGCTTTACTCGCTACTTTACAATGCTCTCTACAACATTACGACAGTTTCATGCGCTTTCACAATAGATATCGCAGTTCCCGATTTGTAATGGTGAAAAACACTGCATCTCACTAAGTGACATTGTTTAATGTGGCTTTACGACGGTTCATATCTTAACCTAACCTAATATTCGCACTTGTATCTAAAAACGCTCTATTACACTGTTTTGTTCATATTTAAGATATTTGCATGACCTCACAGTTTTTCACCAACTTATTACAGTACGGAACGCTGTATATCGCTAAATGACATCGTTCTTTAAGGTTTCACGATGCTTGCATGCGCTTTAGTGAGAATATCACAATATAGCAGTTTCGCACTTGTAACGGTACAACACGCAGTATTTGGCTTGTTCATGCCGTTTTGTATGCTTTCACAACATTTCACCTATTGCAGTTTCGTACATGCAATAAAACAACACTATCTCGTTAGATGACGTCCTTTTTGGTGGTTTCACGACGCTAATAGCTTAAACTAACATAACTCAACCTAACATAACCTTCGCACTTCTCTCGTTAGCAAACGCTTTACTCGCTACTTTACAATGCTCTCTACAACATTACGACAGTTTCTTGCGCTTTCACAATAGATATCGCAGTTCCCGATTTGTAATGGTGAAAAACACTGCATCTCACTAAGTGACATTGTTTAATGCGGTTTTACGACGGTTCATATCTTAACCTAACCTAACATTCGCACTTGTATCTAAAAACGCTCTATTACACTGTTTCGTTCACAATTACGATATTTGCATAACCTCACAGTTTATCAGCAACTTATTGCAGTACAGAACGCTGTATCTCGCTAAATGACATCGTTCTTTAAGGTTTCACGATGCTTGCATGCGCTTTAGCGAGAATATCACAATATAGCAGTTTCGCACTTGTAACGGTACAACACGCAGTATTTGGCTTGTTCATGCCGTTTTGTATGCTTTCACAACATTTCACCTATTGCAGTTTCGTACATGCAATAAAACAACACTATCTCGTAAGATGACGTCCTTTTTGGTGGTTTCACGACGCTAATAGCTTAAACTAACATAACTCAACCTAACGTAACCTTCGCACTTCTATCTTTAGAAAACGTTTTACTCGCTACTTTGCATTGCTTTTTACAACATTACGACGGTTTCAAGCGCTTTCACATTAGATATCGAAGTTCCCGACTTGTAATGGTGAAAAACACTGCATCTTACTAAGTGACATTGTTTTTTGCGGTTTTACTACAGTTCATATCTTAACCTAACCTAACCTAACCTAACCTTACCGAACCTAACCTAACCTAACCTAACTTGACCTAACCTAACCTAACCTAACCTTACCTAACCTAACTTAACCTAACCTAACCTAATCTAACCTAACTTAACCTAACCTAACCTAACCTAACCTAACCCAACCCAACCCTACCTAACCTAACCTAACCCAACCCAACCCAACCCAACCTAACCTAACCTAACCTAACCTAACCCAACCCAACCCAACCTAACCCAACCCAACCAAACCTAACCTAACCTAACCTAACCCAACCAAACCCAACCAAACCCAACCTAACCTAACCTAACCCAACCCAACCTAACTTAGCCCAAACTAACTTAACCTAACCTAACCTAACTCAATCTAACCTAACCTAACCCCACCCAACCCAACACAACCCAACCTAACCTAAACTAACCCAACCCAACCCAACCTAACCTAACCTAACCTAACCTAACCCAACCCAACCCAACCTAACCTAAACTAACCTAACCTAACCTAACTCAACCTAACTTAGCCTAAACCAACCCAACACAACCCAACCTAACCTAACCTAACCCAACCCAACCCAACCCAACCCAACCTAACCTAACCTAACCTAACCCAACCCAACCCAACCTAACCTAAACTAACCTAACCTAACCTAAACTAATCTAACCTAACTTAACCCAACCCAACCCAACCCAACCTAACCTAACCTAACCTAACCCAATCTAACCTAACCTAACCCAACCCAACCCAACCCAACCCAACCTAACCTAACATAACCTAACCAAACCTAACCTAGCCAAACCTAACCTAATCTAACCTAACCTAACCTTACCTAACATACTCTAACCTAACCTAACGTAACCTAAACTAACCTAACCTAACCTAACGTAATCTAACCTAACCTCAGCTAACGTAACGTAATCTAACCTAACCTAACCCAACCTAACCCAACCTAACCCAACCCAACCCAACCCAACCTAACCTAACGACGGTTGCAAGCGCTTTCACATTAGATATCGCAGTTCCTGACTTGTAATGGTGAAAAACACTGCATCTCTTTAAGTGACATTGTTTAATGCGGTTTTACGACGGTTCATATCTTAACCTAACCTAACATTCACACTTGTATCTAAAAACGCTCTATTACACTGTTTCGTTCACAATTACGATATTTGCATAACCCCACAGTTTTTCAGCAACTTATTACAGTACAGAACGCTGTATCTCGCTAAATGACATCGTTCTTTAAGGTTTCACGATGCTTGCATGCGCTTTACTGAATATCACAATATAGCAGTTTCGCACTTGTAACGGTACAACACGCAGTATTTGGCTCGTTCATGCCGTTTTGTATGCTTTCACAACATTTCACCTATTGCAGTTTCGTACATGCAATAAAACAACACTATCTCGTTAGATGACGTCCTTTTTGGTGGTTTCACGACGCTACCTAGCTTAAACTAACATAACTCAACCTAACAAAACCTTTACACTTCTATCGTTAGAAAACGCTTTACTCGCTACTTTACAATGCTCTCTAACATTACGACAGTTTCATGCGCTTTCACAATAGATATCGCAGTTACCGATTTGTAATAGTGAAAAACACTGCATCTCACTAAGTGACACTGTTTAATGCGGCTTTACGACGGTTCATATCTTAACCTAACCTAATATTCGCACTTGTATCTAAAAACGCTCTATTACACTGTTTCGTTTACATTTAAGATATTTGCATAACCCCACAGTTTTTCAGCAACCTATTACAGTACAGAACGCTGTATCTCGCTAAATGACATCGTTCTTTAAGGTTTCACGATGCTTGCATGCGCTTTACTGAATATCACAATATAGCAGTTTCGCACTTGTAACGGTACAACACGCAGTATTTGGCTCGTTCATGCCGTTTTGTATGCTTTCACAACATTTCACCTATTGCAGTTTTGTACATGCAATAAAACAACAGTATCTCGTTAGATGACGTCCTTTTTGGTGGTTTCACGACGCTACCTCGCTTAAACTAACATAACTCAACCTAACAAAACCTTTACACTTCTATCGTTAGAAAACGCTTTACTCACTACTTTACAATGCTCTCTACAACTTTACTACAGTTTCATGCGCTTTCACGATAGATATCGCAGTTCCCGATTTGTAATGGTGAAAAACACGTCATCTCACTAAGTGACATTGTTTAATGCGGCTTTACGACGGTTCATATCTTAACCTCACCTAACATTCGCACTTGTATCTAAAAACGCTCTATTACACTGTTTCGTTCACATTTAAGATATTTGCATGACCTCACAGTTTTTCACCAACTTATTACAGTACGGAACGCTGTATATCGCTAAATGACATCGTTCTTTAAGGTTTCACGATGCTTGCATGCGCTTTACCCTGAATATCACAACATAGCAGTTTCGCACTTGTAACGGTACAACACGCAGTATTTTGCTTGTTCATGCCGTTTTGTGTGCTTTCACAACATTTCACCTATCGCAGTTTCGTACTCGCAATAAAACAACACTATCTCGTTAGATGACGTCGTTTTTGGTGGTTTCACGACGCTATCTAGCTTAAACTAACATAACTACACCTAACATAACCTTCGCACTTCTATCGTTAGAAAACGTTTTACTCGCTACTTTACTATTCTTTCTACAACATTACGACGGTTTCAAGCGCTTTCACATTAGATATCGCAGTTCCCGAATTGTAATGGTGAAAAACACTGCATCTCACTAAGTGACATTGTTTAATGCGGTTTTACGATGGTTCATATCTTAACCTAACCTAACCTGACCTAACCTAACCTAACCTAACCTAACCTAACCTTACCTAACCTAACTTAACCTAACCTAACCTAATCTAACCTAACTTAACCTAACCTAACCTAACCTAACCTAACCCAACCCAACCCTACCTAACCTAACCAAACCCAACCCAACCCAACCCAACCCAACCTAACCTAACCTAACCTAAACTAACCTAACCTAACCTAACATAACCTAACCTAACCTAACATAACCCAACCCAACCCAACCCAACCTAACCCAACCTAACCTAACCTAACCTAACCCAAGCCAACCCAACCCAACCCAAGCTAACCTAACCTCACCTAACCTAACCTAACCCAACCCAACCCAACATAACCTAAACTAACCTAACTTAACCTAACCTAACCTAACCCAACCCAACTCAACCTAACCTAACCCAACCCAACCCAACCTAACCTAACCTAACCTAATATAACCCAACCTAACCTAACCTAACCTAACCCAACCCAACCCAAGCCAACCAACCTAACCTAACCTAACCAAACCTAACCTAACCAAACCTAATTTAACCTAACCTAGCGTAACCTAACCTAACCTAACGTAACCTAACCTAACCTAACCTAACGTAACATAACCCAACCTAACCTAACCCAACCTAACCCAACCCAACCCAACCCATCCTAACTTAATCCAACCCAAACCAACCTAACCTAACCTAACCTAACGACGGTTGCAAGCGCTTTCACATTTCATCGCAGTTCCCGACTTGTAATGGTGAAAAACACTGCATCTCACTAAGTGACATTGTTTAATGCGGTTTTACGACGGTTCATATCTTAACCTAACCTAACATTCGCACTTGTATCTGAAAACACTCTATTACACTGTTTCGTTCACAATTACGATATTTGCATAACCTCACAGTTTTCAGCAACTTATTGCAGTACAGAACGCTGTATCTCGCTAAATGACATCGTTCTTTAAGGTTTCACGATGCTTGCACGTGCTTTAACGAGAATATCACAATATAGCAGTTTCGCACTTGTAACGGTACAACACGCAGTATTTTGCTCGTTCATGCTGTTTTGTGTGCTTTCACAACATTTCACCTATCGCAGTTTCGTACTCGCAATAAAACAAGACTATGACGTTAGATGACGTCGTTTTTGGTGGTTTCACGACGCTACCTAGCTTAAAATAACATAACTCAACCTAACATAACCTTCGAACTTCTATCGTTAGAAAACGTTTTATTCGCTACTTCACATTGCTTTCTACAACATTACGACGGTTTCAAGCGCTTTTACAATAGATATCGCAGTTCCCGAATTGTAATGGTGAAAAACACTGCATCTCACTGAGTGACATTGTTTAATGCGGTTTCACGATGGTTCATATCTTAACCTGAACTAACCTGACCTAACCTAACCTAACCTAACCTAACTTAACCTAACCTAACCTAATCTAACCAAACTTACCCTAACCTAACCTAACCCAACCCAACCCTACCTAACCTAACCTAACCTAACCGAACCCAACCCAACCCAACCCAACCTAACCTAACCTAACCTATCCTAACCTAACCTAACCCAACTCAACCCAACCTAACCTAGCCTAAACTAACCTATTCTAACCTAACCTAACCTAACCTATCCTAAGCCAACCCAACCTAACCTAACCTAACCTAACCTAAACCAACCCAACCCAACCCAACCAAACCCAACCTAACTTAGCCCAAACTAACCTAACCTAACCTAACCTAACTCAACCTAACCTAACCTAACCCAACCCAACCCAACACAACCCAACCTAACGTAACCTAACCCAACCCAACCCAACCGAACTTAACCTAACCTAACCTAACCCAACCCAACCCAACCTAACCTAAACTAACCTAACCTAACCTAAACTAATCTAACCTAACCTAATCCAACCCAACCCAACCCAACCCAACCCAACCTAACCTAACCTAACCTAACCCAATCTAACCTAACCTAACCCAACCCAACCCAACCCAACCTAACCTAACCTAATTTAACCCAACCCAACCCAACCCAACATAACCTCACCTAACCTAAACCAACCCATCCCAACCCAACCCAACCCAACCTAACCTAACCTAACCTAACCCAGCCAAAGCTAACCTAACCTAACCTAGCCTAACCTTACCTAACCCAACCTAACCTAACCTAACCTATCCTAACCTAACCTTAGCTAACCTAACCTAACCTAACGCAACCTAACATAACCTAACCTAACCCAACCCAACCCAACCCAACCTAACCTAATTTAACCAAACTTAACCTAACCTAACCTAACCTAACCTTACCTAACATAACCTAACCTATCCTAACCTACGTAACGTAACCTAACCTTAGCTAACCTAACCTAACCTAACGCAACCTAACATAACCTAACCTAACCTAACCCAACCTAACCGAACCCAACCCAACCCAACCCAACCTAACCTAATCCAACCTAACCCAACCTAACCTAACCTAACCTAACCTAACGACGGTTGCAAGCGCTTTCACATTAGATATCGCAGTTTCCGACTTGTAATGGTGAAAAACACTGCATCTCACTAAGTGACATTGTGTAATGCGGTTTTACGACGGTTCATATCTTAACCTAACCTAACATTCGCACTTGTATCACAAAACGCTCTATTACACTGTTTCGTTCACATTTAAGATATTTGCATGACCTCACAGTTTTTCACCAACTTATTACAGTACAGAACGCTGTATATCGCTAAATGACATCGTTCTTCAAGGTTTCACGATGCATGATTAAAAACGCTGTTGTTTGCGCTGTGTTTTTAATCATGTATTTGAACCAACTCGCCCAAGCTTTAACCTTAGCAAGTTTCACGATGCTTGCATGCGCTTTAACCTGAATATCACAACATGGCAGTTTCGCACTTGTAACGGTACAACACGCAGTATTTTGCTTGTTCATGCTGTTTTGTGTGCTTTCACAACATTTCACCTATCGCAGTTTCGTACTGGCAATAAAACCACACTATCACGTTAGATGACGTCGTTTTTGGTGGTTTCACGACGCTATCTAGCTTAAAATAACATAACTCAACCTAACATAACCTTCGAACTTCTATCGTTAGAAAACGTTTTACTCGCTACTTTACATTACTTTCTACAACATTACGGCGGTTTCAAGCGCTTTCACATTAGATATCGCAGTTCCCGACTTGTAATGGTGAAAAACAATGCATCTCACTAAGTGACATCGTTTAATGCGGTTTCACGATGGTTCATATCTTAACCTAAACGAACCTGACCTAACCTAAACTAACCTAACCTAACCTTACCTAACCTAACTTAACCTAACCTAACCTAATCTAACCTAACTTAACCTAACCTAACCTAACCCAACCCAACCCTACCTAACCTAACCTAACCTAACCCAACCCAACCCAACCTAACCTAACCTAACCTAACCTAACCTATCCTAACCTAACCTAACCCAACTCAACCCAACCTAACCTAGCCTAAACTAACCTATTCCAACCTAACCTAACCTAACCTAACCTATCCCAACCCAACCCAACCTAACCTAACCTTACCTAACCTAAACCAACCCAACCCAACCAAACCAATCCCAACCTAACTTAGCCCAAACTAACCTAACCTAACCTAACCTAACTCAACCTAACCTAACCTAACCCAACCCAACCCAACACAACCCAACCTAACCTAACCTAACCCAACCCAACCCAACCCAACCTAACCTAACCTAACCTAACCCAACCCAACCCAACCTAACCTAAACTAACCTAACCTAACCTAAAGTAATCTAACCTAACCTAACCCAACCCAACCCAACCCAACCTAACCTAACCTAACCTAACCCAACCCAACCCAACCCAACCCAACCCAACCTAACCTAACCTAACCTAACCCAATCTAACCTAACCTAACCTAACCCAACCCAACCCAACCCAACCTAACCTAACATAACCTAACCAAACCTAACCTAACCAAACCTAACCTAACCTAACCTTACCTAACATAACCTAACCTAACCTAACGTAACCTAACCTAACCTAACGTAACCTAACCTAACCTAACGTAACGTAACGTAACGTAACCTAACCTAACCTAACACAACCTAACCCAACCTAACCCAACCCAACCCAACCCAACCCAACCTAACCTAATCCAACCCAAACCAACCTAACCTAACCTAAACTAACCTAACGACGGTTGCAAGCGCTTTCACATTAGATATCGCAGTTCCCGACTTGTAATGGTGAAAAACACTGCATCTCACTAAGTGACATTGTTTAATGCGGTTTTACGATGGTTCATATCTTAACCTAACCTAACATTCGCACTTGTATCTAAAAACGCTCTATTACATTGTTTCGTTCAGAATTACGATAGTCGCATAACCCCACAGTTTTTCAGCAACTTATTTCAGTACAGAACGCTGTATCTCGCTAAATGACATCGTTCTTTAAGGTTTCACGATGCTTGCATGCGCTTTAACGAGAATATCACAATATAGCAGTTTCGCACTTGTAACGGTACAACACGCAGTATTTGGCTCGTTCATGCCGTTTTGTATGCTTTCACAACATTTCACCTATTGCAGTTTTGTACATGCAATGAAACAACACTATCTCGTTAGACGACGTCCTTTTTGGTGGTTTCACGACGCTACCTCGCTTAAACTAACATAACTCAACCTAACAAAACCTTTACACTTCTATCGTTAGAAAACACTTTACTCAGTACTTTACAATGCTCTCTACAACATTACGACGGTTTCATGCGCTTTCACAATAGATATCGCACTTCCCGATTTGTAATGGTGAAAAACACGTCATCTCACTAAGTGACATTGTTTAATGCGGCTTTACGACGGTTCATATCTTAACCTAACCTAACATTCGCACTTGTATCTAAAAACGCTCTATTACACTGTTTCGTTCACATTTAAGATATTTGCATGACCTTACAGTTTTTCACCAACTTATTACAGTACGGAACGCTGTATATCGCTAAATGACATCGTTCTTTAAGGTTTCACGATGCTTGCATGCGCTTTACCCTGAATATCACAACATAGCAGTTTCGCACTTGTAACAGTACAACACGCAGTATTTGGCTTGTTCATGCCGTTTTCATTTATTCCACCTTAAAGGCCCGGAGGCATTACATAAGGGGGGGCGGCGTACAAGGTATGTCGAACAACTCAAGAAAACTCGAAGGGTTCCAAAACGTAAACATTCAAAGAACAATGAAAAAAAAAAGGTACAATATGCAAAGTAAAACGCCAATATTACCAAATGCAAATAAAAAAGTAATGGTACAAAGGTAAGCTTCCAGAGAAAAGTGACGACAGTTTATACATTAGTTAAAAAAAAGTATTTAAACATTGGCAGGGAAAACAGCACATTCAGTTAGATTGCGACATGTGACATTTTAGCTTACTGCGGAAAATTTGGCGGTTATTACACGTGACTATATTATCAGGTAGTTTATTCCACAGTGTTATCCCATTGGGAAAGAAGGAAGTAATCATTGCAGAAGTGTGTCCATTTATTGGTGCGATAGGGTGACTGTGGTTTATGCGGGATGAAGTTCTGTGTGATGGTTGAAGGAGGACGTGCCGTGATTGAGGGTGATAATAGAAAGCATGCATCAGACACAATCGAGAAATGATACGACGAGATTCGAGGGACGGCAGTTTCAATGATTCTTTTAGTGCAGTAACGCTGATATCGTTAGAGTATTGGGAGTAAATAAAACGGGCAGCGCGGTTCTGAATCCTTTCTAAATCGTTAGTTAGATATGTTTGTGAGGGTTGCCAAATTGAGCAAGCATATTCTAGTTTCGGTCGGACGTACGTTTCATAAGCTAATTTTTTAATGTCTGGTGAGGCTAATTTTAGGTTGCGGCGCAGGTATCCGAGAGTGCGTGAAGCTTCTGAACAGATTATTTGAATATGGGTTGACCAGGATAGCGACGATGACAGATGCACTCCGAGGTATTTGTATGATAGGGTAGGGCTAATGGGAACAGACTTTATGCTATAGGTAAATTTTTCTGGGCTCTTTTTGCGGGTGAATGACATAATTTTACACTTAGTTAGGTTTAACGGCATTAGTGACTTATCACACCAAGTTACAATTAAATTTAAATCATGTTGAAGTTTAATGCTGTCGTCTGGTGTACAGATTGGAGAGTATAAAACGCAGTCATCGGCAAAAAGTCTTAATTTGGTTAGCACATTGGTGGGTAAGTCATTTATGTATATTAGAAAAAGGAGCGGGGAGAGACAGGCACCTTGGGGGACGCCGGACGTTACGTCGGAAAGAGGTGAGTCGTGGTCATTAGCGCTGGTGAACTGCTTACGGTTTTTTAGAAAATTTTCTATCCAGAAAATTATGTTGGGAGGGATTCCAAGGTTGCATAGTTTAGAGAGTAAGAGGTTATGAGGAACACGGTCGAATGCTTTAGAGAAATCTAAAAATATGGCGTCAGTTTGAAGATTTTCATCCATGAAGTGAAGAATATCATGTGTGAATTCGGCCAGTTGTGTTTCGCATGATAGTTGTTTCCGGAAACCATGTTGGTGATCGAAGAAAAATTTGATGGATTCCAGATATGTCATTAGGTTTGAAGCTATAATATGTTCGAGCATTTTAGATGGGATGCTGGTTAAGGAAATAGGTCGGTAGTTAGCTGGGATTGCGCGGTTGCCTGATTTAAAGATGGGAATAACCTGAGCTTTCTTCCAATCGTCTGGGACGTTTCCTGTTTGTAATGATTGTGTGAAGATTAGGCAAAGTATTTGGCTTGAGACAGAAACGGTATTTTTTAGTAATTTACTGTTAATACTGTCGCAGCCCGCCGAGGATGAAACTTTAAGATTGTTAATGAGTAGGAATATTCCTTCTGGGGTAATTTCAATTTCTGGCATCGCTACAGCTGCAGATTCGGGCAGTGTTACGGTATCAGTGGTGTTGGCAGAGGAAAACACAGACGTAAAGTGGTTATTTAAAGCAGAAGCGCACTGGTCAGCGTGTATTGGTTCTCCGTCAGCGTTAGTGAGGCTTATTCGATTAGATTGTGACTTGGGGGACAGCATGCGCCAAAATTTGCTGGGATTTGATTGAAGAATTGATAGTAGGTCATGGGAAAAGAATTTGATTTTTGCAGCTTTTAGTTCGGTTAAGTACTGATTAGCGCACGCGCGGTAGCGCTCCCACGCAGTTGAACTTTGGCTTAGGCGGGCCGTTCTGTACAAGCGTTTCTGTGTGCTTTCACAACATTTCACCTATCGCAGTTTCGTACTCGCAATAAAACAACACTATCTCGTTAGATGACGTCGTTTTTGGTGGTTTCACGACGCTACCTAGCTTAAACTAACATAACTACACCTAACATAACCTTCGCACTTCTATCGTTAGAAAACGTTTTACTCGCTACTTTACATTGCTTTCTACAACATTACGACGGTTTCCAGCGCTTTCACATTAGATATCGCAGTTCCCGAATTGTAATGGTGAAAAACACTGCATCTCACTAAGTGACATTGTTTAATGCAGTTTTACGATGGTTCATATCTTAACCTAACCTAACCTGACCTAACCTAACCTAAGCTAGCCTTACCCAACCTAACCTAACCTAACCTAACCTAACCTAACTTAACCTAACCTAACCTAACCCAACCCAACCCAACCTAACCTAACTTAACCTAACCTAACCCAACACAACCCAACCCAACCCAACCTAACCTAACCTAACCTAACCTAACTTAACCTAACCCAACCCAACCCAACCCAACCCAACCTAACCTAAACTAACCTAACCTAACCAAACCTAACCCAACCCAACCCAACACAACCCAACCTAACCTAACCTAACCCAACCCAACCCAACCCAACCCAACCTAACCTAACCTAACCTAACCCAACCCAACCCAACCTAACCTAAACTAACCTAACCTAACCTAAACTAATCTAACCTAACCTAACCCAACCCAACACAACCCAACCCAACCTAACCTAACCTAACCTAACCCAACCCAACCCAACCCAGCCCAACCCAACCCAACCCAACCAAACCTAACCTAACCTAACCTAACCCAACCCAACCCAACCAAACCCAACCTAAACTAACCTAACCCAACCCAATCTAACTTAGCCCAAACTAACTTAACCTAACCTAACTCAACCTAACCTAACCTAACCCAACCCAATCCAACACAACCCAACCTAACCTAACCTAACCCAACCCAACCCAACCCAACCTAACTTGACCTAACCTAACCTAACCCAACCCAACCCAACCTAACCTAACCTAACCTAACTTAACCTAACCCAACCCAACCCAACCCAACCTAACCTAACCTAACCTAACCCAACCCAACCCAACCCAACCCAACCTAACCTAACCTAACCTAACCCAACCCACCCGAACCTAACCTAAACTAACCTAACCTAACCTAAACTAATCTAACCTAACCTAACCCAACCCAACCCAACCTAACCTAACCTAACCTAACCCAATCTAACCTAACCTAACCTAACCCAACCCAACCCAACCCAACCCAACCTAACCTAACATAACCTAACCGAACCTGACCTAGCCAAACCTAACCTAATCTAACCTAACCTAACCTTATCTAACATAACCTAACCTAACCCAACCTAACCCAACCTAACCCAACCCAACCCAACCCAACCTAACCTAACCTAACGACGGTTGCAAGCGCTTTCACATTAGATATCTCAGTTCCTGACTTGTAATGGTGAAAAACACTGCATCTCACTAAGTGACATTGTTTAATGCGGCTTTATGACGGTTCATATCTTAACCTAACCTAATATTCGCACTTGTATCTAAAAACGCTCTATTACACTGTTTCGTTCACATTTAAGATATTTGCATAACCCCACAGTTTTTCAGCAACTTATTACAGTACAGAACGCTGTATCTCGCTAAATGACATCGTTCTTTAAGGTTTCACGATGCTTGCATGTGCTTTACCGAGAATATCACAATATAGCAGTTTCGCACTTGTAACGGTACAACACGCAGTATTTGGCTTGTTCATGCCGTTTTGTGTGCTTTCACAACATTTCACCTATCGCAGTTTCGTACTCGCAATAAAACAACACTATCTCGTTAGATGACGTCGTTTTTGGTGGTTTCACGACGCTACCTAGCTTAAACTAACATAACTACACCTAACATAACCTTCGCACTTCTATCGTTAGAAAACGTTTTACTCGCTACTTTACATTGCTTTCTACAATTTTACGACGGTTTCAAGCGCTTTCACGTTAGATATCGCAGTTCCCGAATTGTAATGGTGAAAAACACTGCATCTCACTAAGTGACATTGTTTAATGCGGTTTTACGATGGTTCATATCTTAACCTAACCTAACCTGACCTAACCTAACCTAACCTAACCTTACCTAACCTAACTCAACCTAACCTAACCTAATCTAACCTAACTTAACCTAACCTAACCTAACCCAACCCAACCCAAGCTAACCTAACCTAACCTAACCTAACCCAACCCAACCCAACCCAACCTAACCTAACCTAACCTAACCTAACCCAACCCAACCCAACCTAACCTAAACTAACCTAACCTAACCTAACCTAACCCGACCCAACCCAACCTAACCTAACCTAACCTAACCTGACCCAACCCAACCCAACCCAACCTAACCTAACCTAACCTAACCCAACCTAACCTAACCTAACCCAACCCAACCCAACGCAACCTAACCTAACCTAACCTAACCTTACCTTACCTTACCTAACCTAACGTAACCTAACCTAACCTAATGTAACCTAACCTAACCTAAGGTAACCTAACCTAACCTAACCCAACCTAACCCAACCCAACCCAACCCAGCCTAACCTAATCCAACCAGAACCAACCTAACCTATCCTAACCTAACCTAACCTAACGACAGTTGCAAGCGCTTTCACATTAGATATCGCAGTTCCCGACTTGTAATGGTGAAAAACACTGCATCTCACTAAGTGACATTGTTTAATGCGGTTTTACGATGGTTCATATCTTAACCTAACCTAACATTCACACTTGTATCTAAAAATGCTCTATTACACTGTTTCGTTCACGATTACGATATTTGCATAACCTCACAGTTTTCAGCACCTTATTGCAGTACAGAACGCTGTATCTCGCTAAATGACATCGTTCTTTAAGGTTTCACGATGCTTGCATGTGCTTTAACGAGAATATCACAATATAGCAGTTTCGCACTTGTAACGGTACAACACGCAGTATTTTGCTTGTTCATGCTGTTTTGTGTGCTTTCACAACATTTCACCTATCGCAGTTTCGTACTGGCAATAAAACCACACTATCACGTTAGATGACGTCGTTTTTGGTGGTTTCACGACGCTATCTAGCTTAAAATAACATAACTCAACCTAACATAACCTTCGAACTTCTATCGTTAGAAAACGTTTTACTCGCTACTTTACATTACTTTCTACAACATTACGGCGGTTTCAAGCGCTTTCACATTAGATATCGCAGTTCCCGACTTGTAATGGTGAAAAACAATGCATCTCACTAAGTGACATCGTTTAATGCGGTTTCACGATGGTTCATATCTTAACCTAAACGAACCTGACCTAACCTAAACTAACCTAACCTAACCTTACCTAACCTAACTTAACCTAACCTAACCTAATCTAACCTAACTTAACCTAACCTAACCTAACCCAACCCAACCCTACCTAACCTAACCTAACCTAACCCAACCCAACCCAACCTAACCTAACCTAACCTAACCTAACCTATCCTAACCTAACCTAACCCAACTCAACCCAACCTAACCTAGCCTAAACTAACCTATTCCAACCTAACCTAACCTAACCTAACCTATCCCAACCCAACCCAACCTAACCTAACCTTACCTAACCTAAACCAACCCAACCCAACCAAACCAATCCCAACCTAACTTAGCCCAAACTAACCTAACCTAACCTAACCTAACTCAACCTAACCTAACCTAACCCAACCCAACCCAACACAACCCAACCTAACCTAACCTAACCCAACCCAACCCAACCCAACCTAACCTAACCTAACCTAACCCAACCCAACCCAACCTAACCTAAACTAACCTAACCTAACCTAAAGTAATCTAACCTAACCTAACCCAACCCAACCCAACCCAACCTAACCTAACCTAACCTAACCCAACCCAACCCAACCCAACCCAACCTAACCTAACCTAACCTAACCCAATCTAACCTAACCTAACCTAACCTAACCCAACCCAACCCAACCCAACCTAACCTAACATAACCTAACCAAACCTAACCTAACCAAACCTAACCTAACCTAACCTTACCTAACATAACCTAACCTAACCTAACGTAACCTAACCTAACCTAACGTAACCTAACCTAACCTAACGTAACGTAACGTAACGTAACCTAACCTAACCTAACACAACCTAACCCAACCTAACCCAACCCAACCCAACCCAACCCAACCTAACCTAATCCAACCCAAACCAACCTAACCTAACCTAAACTAACCTAACGACGGTTGCAAGCGCTTTCACATTAGATATCGCAGTTCCCGACTTGTAATGGTGAAAAACACTGCATCTCACTAAGTGACATTGTTTAATGCGGTTTTACGATGGTTCATATCTTAACCTAACCTAACATTCGCACTTGTATCTAAAAACGCTCTATTACATTGTTTCGTTCAGAATTACGATAGTCGCATAACCCCACAGTTTTTCAGCAACTTATTTCAGTACAGAACGCTGTATCTCGCTAAATGACATCGTTCTTTAAGGTTTCACGATGCTTGCATGCGCTTTAACGAGAATATCACAATATAGCAGTTTCGCACTTGTAGCGGTACAACACGCAGTATTTGGCTCGTTCATGCCGTTTTGTATGCTTTCACAACATTTCACCTATTGCAGTTTTGTACATGCAATGAAACAACACTATCTCGTTAGACGACGTCCTTTTTGGTGGTTTCACGACGCTACCTCGCTTAAACTAACATAACTCAACCTAACAAAACCTTTACACTTCTATCGTTAGAAAACACTTTACTCAGTACTTTACAATGCTCTCTACAACATTACGACGGTTTCATGCGCTTTCACAATAGATATCGCACTTCCCGATTTGTAATGGTGAAAAACACGTCATCTCACTAAGTGACATTGTTTAATGCGGCTTTACGACGGTTCATATCTTAACCTAACCTAACATTCGCACTTGTATCTAAAAACGCTCTATTACACTGTTTCGTTCACATTTAAGATATTTGCATGACCTTACAGTTTTTCACCAACTTATTACAGTACGGAACGCTGTATATCGCTAAATGACATCGTTCTTTAAGGTTTCACGATGCTTGCATGCGCTTTACCCTGAATATCACAACATAGCAGTTTCGCACTTGTAACAGTACAACACGCAGTATTTGGCTTGTTCATGCCGTTTTCATTTATTCCACCTTAAAGGCCCGGAGGCATTACATAAGGGGGGGCGGCGTACAAGGTATGTCGAACAACTCAACAAAACTCGAAGGGTTCCAAAACGTAAACATTCAAAGAACAATGAAAAAAAAAGGTACAATATGCAAAGTAAAACGCCAATATTACCAAATGCAAATAAAAAAGTAATGGTACAAAGGTAAGCTTCCAGAGAAAAGTGACGACAGTTTATACATTAGTTAAAAAAAAGTATTTAAACATTGGCAGGGAAAACAGCACATTCAGTTAGATTGCGACATGTGACATTTTAGCTTACTGCGGAAAATTTGGCGGTAATTACACGTGACTATATTATCAGGTAGTTTATTCCACAGTGTTATCCCATTGGGAAAGAAGGAAGTAATCATTGCAGAAGTGTGTCCATTTATTGGTGCGATAGGGTGACTGTGGTTTATGCGGGATGAAGTTCTGTGTGATGGTTGAAGGAGGACGTGCCGTGATTGAGGGTGATAATAGAAAGCATGCATCAGACACAATCGAGAAATGATACGACGAGATTCGAGGGACGGCAGTTTCAATGATTCTTTTAGTGCAGTAACGCTGATATCGTTAGAGTATTGGGAGTAAATAAAACGGGCAGCGCGGTTCTGAATCCTTTCTAAATCGTTAGTTAGATATGTTTGTGAGGGTTGCCAAATTGAGCAAGCATATTCTAGTTTCGGTCGGACGTACGTTTCATAAGCTAATTTTTTAATGTCTGGTGAGGCTAATTTTAGGTTGCGGCGCAGGTATCCGAGAGTGCGTGAAGCTTCTGAACAGATTATTTGAATATGGGTTGACCAGGATAGCGACGATGACAGATGCACTCCGAGGTATTTGTATGATAGGGTAGGGCTAATGGGAACAGACTTTATGCTATAGGTAAATTTTTCTGGGCTCTTTTTGCGGGTGAATGACATAATTTTACACTTAGTTAGGTTTAACGGCATTAGTGACTTATCACACCAAGTTACAATTAAATTTAAATCATGTTGAAGTTTAATGCTGTCGTCTGGTGTACAGATTGGAGAGTATAAAACGCAGTCATCGGCAAAAAGTCTTAATTTGGTTAGCACATTGGTGGGTAAGTCATTTATGTATATTAGAAAAAGGAGCGGGGAGAGACAGGCACCTTGGGGGACGCCGGACGTTACGTCGGAAAGAGGTGAGTCGTGGTCATTAGCGCTGGTGAACTGCTTACGGTTTTTTAGAAAATTTTCTATCCAGAAAATTATGTTGGGAGGGATTCCAAGGTTGCATAGTTTAGAGAGTAAGAGGTTATGAGGAACACGGTCGAATGCTTTAGAGAAATCTAAAAATATGGCGTCAGTTTGAAGATTTTCATCCATGAAGTGAAGAATATCATGTGTGAATTCGGCCAGTTGTGTTTCGCATGATAGTTGTTTCCGGAAACCATGTTGGTGATCGAAGAAAAATTTGATGGATTCCAGATATGTCATTAGGTTTGAAGCTATAATATGTTCGAGCATTTTAGATGGGATGCTGGTTAAGGAAATAGGTCGGTAGTTAGCTGGGATTGCGCGGTTGCCTGATTTAAAGATGGGAATAACCTGAGCTTTCTTCCAATCGTCTGGGACGTTTCCTGTTTGTAATGATTGTGTGAAGATTAGGCAAAGTATTTGGCTTGAGACAGAAACGGTATTTTTTAGTAATTTACTGTTAATACTGTCGCAGCCCGCCGAGGATGAAACTTTAAGATTGTTAATGAGTAGGAATATTCCTTCTGGGGTAATTTCAATTTCTGGCATCGCTACAGCTGCAGATTCGGGCAGTGTTACGGTATCAGTGGTGTTGGCAGAGGAAAACACAGACGTAAAGTGGTTATTTAAAGCAGAAGCGCACTGGTCAGCGTGTATTGGTTCTCCGTCAGCGTTAGTGAGGCTTATTCGATTAGATTGTGACTTGGGGGACAGCATGCGCCAAAATTTGCTGGGATTTGATTGAAGAATTGATAGTAGGTCATGGGAAAAGAATTTGATTTTTGCAGCTTTTAGTTCGGTTAAGTACTGATTAGCGCACGCGCGGTAGCGCTCCCACGCAGTTGAACTTTGGCTTAGGCGGGCCGTTCTGTACAAGCGTTTCTGTGTGCTTTCACAACATTTCACCTATCGCAGTTTCGTACTCGCAATAAAACAACACTATCTCGTTAGATGACGTCGTTTTTGGTGGTTTCACGACGCTACCTAGCTTAAACTAACATAACTACACCTAACATAACCTTCGCACTTCTATCGTTAGAAAACGTTTTACTCGCTACTTTACATTGCTTTCTACAACATTACGACGGTTTCCAGCGCTTTCACATTAGATATCGCAGTTCCCGAATTGTAATGGTGAAAAACACTGCATCTCACTAAGTGACATTGTTTAATGCAGTTTTACGATGGTTCATATCTTAACCTAACCTAACCTGACCTAACCTAACCTAAGCTAACCTTACCTAACTTAACCTAACCTAACCTAACCTAACCTAACTTAACCTAACCTAACCTAACCCAACCCAACCCAACCTAACCTAACTTAACCTAACCTAACCCAACACAACCCAACCCAACCCAACCTAACCTAACCTAACCTAACCTAACTTAACCTAACCCAACCCAACCCAACCCAACCTAACCTAAACTAACCTAACCTAACCAAACCTAACCCAACCCAACCCAACACAACCCAACCTAACCTAACCTAACCCAACCCAACCCAACCCAACCCAACCTAACCTAACCTAACCTAACCCAACCCAACCCAACCTAACCTAAACTAACCTAACCTAACCTAAACTAATCTAACCTAACCTAACCCAACCCAACACAACCCAACCCAACCTAACCTAACCTAACCTAACCCAACCCAACCCAACCCAGCCCAACCCAACCCAACCCAACCAAACCTAACCTAACCTAACCTAACCCAACCCAACCCAACCAAACCCAACCTAAACTAACCTAACCCAACCCAATCTAACTTAGCCCAAACTAACTTAACCTAACCTAACTCAACCTAACCTAACCTAACCCAACCCAATCCAACACAACCCAACCTAACCTAACCTAACCCAACCCAACCCAACCCAACCTAACTTGACCTAACCTAACCTAACCCAACCCAACCCAACCTAACCTAACCTAACCTAACTTAACCTAACCCAACCCAACCCAACCCAACCTAACCTAACCTAACCTAACCCAACCCAACCCAACCCAACCCAACCTAACCTAACCTAACCTAACCCAACCCACCCGAACCTAACCTAAACTAACCTAACCTAACCTAAACTAATCTAACCTAACCTAACCCAACCCAACCCAACCCAACCTAACCTAACCTAACCCAATCTAACCTAACCTAACCTAACCCAACCCAACCCAACCCAACCCAACCTAACCTAACATAACCTTACCAAACCTAACCTAGCCAAACCTAACCTAATCTAACCTAACCTAACCTTACCTAACATAACCTAACCTAACCTAACGTAACCTAAACTAACCTAACCTAACCTAACGAAACCTAACCTAACCTCACCTAACGTAACCTAACCTAACCTAACCTAACCCAACCCAACCCAACACAACCCAACCTAACCTAACCTAACCCAACCCAACCCAACTTAACCTAACCTAACCTAACCTAACCCAACCCACCCGAACCTAACCTAAACTAACCTAACCTAACCTAAACTAATCTAACCTAACCTAACCCAACCCAACCCAACCTAACCTAACCTAACCTAACCCAATCTAACCTAACCTAACCTAACCCAACCCAACCCAACCCAACCCAACCTAACCTAACATAACCTAACCGAACCTGACCTAGCCAAACCTAACCTAATCTAACCTAACCTAACCTTACCTAACATAACCTAACCTAACCCAACCTAACCCAACCTAACCCAACCCAACCCAACCCAACCTAACCTAACCTAACGACGGTTGCAAGCGCTTTCACATTAGATATCTCAGTTCCTGACTTGTAATGGTGAAAAACACTGCATCTCACTAAGTGACATTGTTTAATGCGGCTTTATGACGGTTCATATCTTAACCTAACCTAATATTCGCACTTGTATCTAAAAACGCTCTATTACACTGTTTCGTTCACATTTAAGATATTTGCATAACCCCACAGTTTTTCAGCAACTTATTACAGTACAGAACGCTGTATCTCGCTAAATGACATCGTTCTTTAAGGTTTCACGATGCTTGCATGTGCTTTACCGAGAATATCACAATATAGCAGTTTCGCACTTGTAACGGTACAACACGCAGTATTTGGCTCGTTCATGCCGTTTTGTATGCTTTCACAACATTTCACCTATTGCAGTTTCGTACATGCAATAAAACAACACTATATCGTTAGATGACGTCCTTTTTGGTGGTTTCACGACGCTACCTAGCTTAAACTAACATAACTCAACCTAACAAAACCTTTACACTTCTATCGTTAGAAAACGCTTTACTCGCTACTTTACAATGCTCTCTACAACATTACGACAGTTTCATGCGCTTTCACAATAGATATCGCAGTTCCCGATTTGTAATGGTGAAAAACACTGCATCTCACTAAGTGACATTGTTTAATGCGGCTTTACGACGGTTCATATCTTAACCTAACCTAATATTCGCTCTTGTATCTAAAAACGCTCTATTACACTGTTTTGTTCATATTTAAGATATTTGCATGACCTCACAGTTTTTCACCAACTTATTACAGTACGGAACGCTGTATATCGCTAAATGACATCGTTCTTTAAGGTTTCACGATGCTTGCATGCGCTTTAGTGAGAATATCACAATATAGCAGTTTCGCACTTGTAACGGTACAACACGCAGTATTTGGCTTGTTCATGCCGTTTTGTATGCTTTCACAACATTTCACCTATTGCAGTTTCGTACATGCAATAAAACAACACTATCTCGTTAGATGACGTCCTTTTTGGTGGTTTCACGACGCTAATAGCTTAAACTAACATAACTCAACCTAACATAACCTTCGCACTTCTCTCGTTAGCAAACGCTTTACTCGCTACTTTACAATGCTCTCTACAACATTACGACAGTTTCTTGCGCTTTCACAATAGATATCGCAGTTCCCGATTTGTAATGGTGAAAAACACTGCATCTCACTAAGTGACATTGTTTAATGCGGTTTTACGACGGTTCATATCTTAACCTAACCTAACATTCGCACTTGTATCTAAAAACGCTCTATTACACTGTTTCGTTCACAATTACGATATTTGCATAACCTCACAGTTTATCAGCAACTTATTGCAGTACAGAACGCTGTATCTCGCTAAATGACATCGTTCTTTAAGGTTTCACGATGCTTGCATGCGCTTTAGCGAGAATATCACAATATAGCAGTTTCGCACTTGTAACGGTACAACACGCAGTATTTGGCTTGTTCATGCCGTTTTGTATGCTTTCACAACATTTCACCTATTGCAGTTTCGTACATGCAATAAAACAACACTATCTCGTAAGATGACGTCCTTTTTGGTGGTTTCACGACGCTAATAGCTTAAACTAACATAACTCAACCTAACATAACCTTCGCACTTCTATCTTTAGAAAACGTTTTACTCGCTACTTTGCATTGCTTTTTACAACATTACGACGGTTTCAAGCGCTTTCACATTAGATATCGAAGTTCCCGACTTGTAATGGTGAAAAACACTGCATCTTACTAAGTGACATTGTTTTTTGCGGTTTTACTACAGTTCATATCTTAACCTAACCTAACCTAACCTAACCTTACCGAACCTAACCTAACCTAACCTAACTTGACCTAACCTAACCTAACCTAACCTTACCTAACCTAACTTAACCTAACCTAACCTAATCTAACCTAACTTAACCTCACCTAACCTAACCTAACCTAACCCAACCCAACCCTACCTAACCTAACCTAACCCAACCCAACCCAACCCAACCCAACCTAACCTAACCTAACCTAACCTAACCCAACCCAACCCAACCTAACCCAACCCAACCAAACCTAACCTAACCTAACCTAACCCAACCAAACCCAACCAAACCCAACCTAACCTAACCTAACCCAACCCAACCTAACTTAGCCCAAACTAACTTAACCTAACCTAACCTAACTCAATCTAACCTAACCTAACCCCACCCAACCCAACACAATCCAACCTAACCTAAACAAACCCAACCCAACCCAACCTAACCTAACCTAACCTAACCTAACCCAACCCAACCCAACCTAACCTAAACTAACCTAACCTAACCTAACTCAACCTAACTTAGCCTAAACCAACCCAACACAACCCAACCTAACCTAACCTAACCCAACCCAACCCAACCCAACCCAACCTAACCTAACCTAACCTAACCCAACCCAACCCAACCCAACCTAACCTAAACTAACCTAACCTAACCTAAACTAATCTAACCTAACCTAACCCAACCCAACCCAACCCAACCTAACCTAACCTAACCTAACCCAATCTAACCTAACCTAACCCAACCCAACCCAACCCAACCCAACCTAACCTAACATAACCTAACCAAACCTAACCTAGCCAAACCTAACCTAATCTAACCTAACCTAACCTTACCTAACATACTCTAACCTAACCTAACGTAACCCAAACTAACCTAACCTAACCTAACGTAATCTAACCTAACCTCAGCTAACGTAACGTAACCTAACCTAACCTAACCCAACCTAACCCAACCTAACCCAACCTAACCCAACCCAACCCAACCCAACCTAACCTAACGACGGTTGCAAGCGCTTTCACATTAGATATCGCAGTTACCGATTTGTAATAGTGAAAAACACTGCATCTCACTAAGTGACACTGTTTAATGCGGCTTTACGACGGTTCATATCTTAACCTAACCTAATATTCGCACTTGTATCTAAAAACGCTCTATTACACTGTTTCGTTTACATTTAAGATATTTGCATAACCCCACAGTTTTTCAGCAACCTATTACAGTACAGAACGCTGTATCTCGCTAAATGACATCGTTCTTTAAGGTTTCACGATGCTTGCATGCGCTTTACTGAATATCACAATATAGCAGTTTCGCACTTGTAACGGTACAACACGCAGTATTTGGCTCGTTCATGCCGTTTTGTATGCTTTCACAACATTTCACCTATTGCAGTTTTGTACATGCAATAAAACAACAGTATCTCGTTAGATGACGTCCTTTTTGGTGGTTTCACGACGCTACCTCGCTTAAACTAACATAACTCAACCTAACAAAACCTTTACACTTCTATCGTTAGAAAACGCTTTACTCACTACTTTACAATGCTCTCTACAACTTTACTACAGTTTCATGCGCTTTCACGATAGATATCGCAGTTCCCGATTTGTAATGGTGAAAAACACGTCATCTCACTAAGTGACATTGTTTAATGCGGCTTTACGACGGTTCATATCTTAACCTCACCTAACATTCGCACTTGTATCTAAAAACGCTCTATTACACTGTTTCGTTCACATTTAAGATATTTGCATGACCTCACAGTTTTTCACCAACTTATTACAGTACGGAACGCTGTATATCGCTAAATGACATCGTTCTTTAAGGTTTCACGATGCTTGCATGCGCTTTACCCTGAATATCACAACATAGCAGTTTCGAACTTGTAACGGTACAACACGCAGTATTTTGCTTGTTCATGCCGTTTTGTGTGCTTTCACAACATTTCACCTATCGCAGTTTCGTACTCGCAATAAAACAACACTATCTCGTTAGATGACGTCGTTTTTGGTGGTTTCACGACGCTATCTAGCTTAAACTAACATAACTACACCTAACATAACCTTCGCACTTCTATCGTTAGAAAACGTTTTACTCGCTACTTTACTATTCTTTCTACAACATTACGACGGTTTCAAGCGCTTTCACATTAGATATCGCAGTTCCCGAATTGTAATGGTGAAAAACACTGCATCTCACTAAGTGACATTGTTTAATGCGGTTTTACGATGGTTCATATCTTAACCTAACCTAACCTGACCTAACCTAACCTAACCTAACCTAACCTTACCTAACCTAACTTACCCTAACCTAACCTAATCTAACCTAACTTAACCTAACCTAACCTAACCTAACCTAACCCAACCCAACCCTACCTAACCTAACCAAACCCAACCCAACCCAACCTAACCTAACCTAACCTAACCTAAACTAACCTAACCTAACCTAACATAACCTAACCTAACCTAACATAACCCAACCCAACCCAACCCAACCTAACCCAACCTAACCTAACCTAACCTAACCCAAGCCAACCCAACCCAACCCAACCTAACCTAACCTCACCTAACCTAACCTAACCCAACCCAACCCAACATAACCTAAACTAACCTAACTTAACCTCACCTAACCTAACCCAACCCAACTCAACCTAACCTAACCCAACCCAACCCAACCTAACCTAACCTAACCTAATATAACCCAACCTAACCTAACCTAACCTAACCCAACCCAACCCAAGCCAACCCAACCAAACCTAACCTAACCAAACCTAACCTAACCAAACCTAATTTAACCTAACCTAACCTAACCTAACCTAGCGTAACCTAACCTAACCTAACGTAACCTAACCTAACCTAACCTAACGTAACGTAACCCAACCTGACCTAACCCAACCTAACCCAACCCAACCCAACCCATCCTAACTTAATCCAACCCAAACCAACCTAACCTAACCTAACCTAACGACGGTTGCAAGCGCTTTCACATTTCATCGCAGTTCCCGACTTGTAATGGTGAAAAACACTGCATCTCACTAAGTGACATTGTTTAATGCGGTTTTACGACGGTTCCTATCTTAACCTAACCTAACATTCGCACTTGTATCTGAAAACACTCTATTACACTGTTTCGTTCACAATTACGATATTTGCATAACCTCACAGTTTTCAGCATCTTATTGCAGTACAGAACGCTGTATCTCGCTAAATGACATCGTTCTTTAAGGTTTCACGATGCTTGCATGTGCTTTAACGAGAATATCACAATATAGCAGTTTCGCACTTGTAACGGTACAACACGCAGTATTTTGCTCGTTCATGCTGTTTTGTGTGCTTTCACAACATTTCACCTATCGCAGTTTCGTACTCGCAATAAAACAAGACTATGACGTTAGATGACGTCGTTTTTGGTGGTTTCACGACGCTACCTAGCTTAAAATAACATAACTCAACCTAACATAACCTTCGAACTTCTATCGTTAGAAAACGTTTTATTCGCTACTTCACATTGCTTTCTACAACATTACGACGGTTTTAAGCGCTTTTACAATAGATATCGCAGTTCCCGAATTGTAATGGTGAAAAACACTGCATCTCACTGAGTGACATTGTTTAATGCGGTTTCACGATGGTTCATATCTTAACCTGAACTAACCTGACCTAACCTAACCTAACCTCACCTAACTTAACCTAACCTAACCTAATCTAACCAAACTTACCCTAACCTAACCTAACCTAACCCAACCCAACCCTACCTAACCTAACCTAACCTAACCGAACCCAACCCAACCCAACCCAACCTAACCTAACCTAACCTATCCTAACCTAACCTAACCCAACTCAACCCAACCTAACCTAGCCTAAACTAACCTATTCTAACCTAACCTAACCTAACCTATCCTAAGCCAACCCAACCTAACCTAACCTAACCTAACCTAAACCAACCCAACCCAACCCAACCAAACCCAACCTAACTTAGCCCAAACGAACCTAACCTAACCTAACCTAACTCAACCTAACCTAACCTAACCCAACCCAACCCAACACAACCCAACCTAACCTAACCTAACCCAACCCAACCCAACCGAACCTAACCTAACCTAACCTAACCCAACCCAACCCAACCTAACCTAAACTAACCTAACCTAACCTAAACTAATCTAACCTAACCTAATCCAACCCAACCCAACCCAACCCAACCTAACCTAACCTAACCCAATCTAACCTAACCTAACCCAACCCAACCCAACCCAACCCAACCTAACCTAACCTAATTTAACCCAACCCAACCCAACCCAACATAACCTAACCTAACCTAAACCAACCCATCCCAACCCAACCCAACCCAACCTAACCTAACCTAACCTAACCCAGCCAAAGCTAACCTAACCTAACCTAGCCTAACCTTACCTAACCCAACCTAACCTAACCTAACCTATCCTAACCTAACCTTAGCTAACCTAACCTAACCTAACGCAACCTAACATAACCTAACCTAACCCAACCCAACCCAACCCAACCTAACCTAATTTAACCAAACTTAACCTAACCTAACCTAACCTAACCTTACCTAACATAACCTAACCTATCCTAACCTACGTAACGTAACCTAACCTTAGCTAACCTAACCTAACCTAACGCAACCTAACATAACCTAACCTAACCTAACCCAACCTAACCGAACCCAACCCAACCCAACCCAACCTAACCTAATCCAACCTAACCCAACCTAACCTAACCTAACCTAACTTAACGACGGTTGCAAGCGCTTTCACATTAGATATCGCAGTTTCCGACTTGTAATGGTGAAAAACACTGCATCTCACTAAGTGACATTGTGTAATGCGGTTTTACGACGGTTCATATCTTAACCTAACCTAACATTCGCACTTGTATCACAAAACGCTCTATTACACTGTTTCGTTCACATTTAAGATATTTGCATGACCTCACAGTTTTTCACCAACTTATTACAGTACAGAACGCTGTATATCGCTAAATGACATCGTTCTTTAAGGTTTCACGATGCTTGCATGCGCTTTAACGAGAATATCACAATACAGCAGTTTCGCACTTGTAACGGTACAACACGCAGTATTTGGCTTGTTCATGCCGTTTTGTGTGCTTTCACAACATTTCACCTATCGCAGTTTCGTACTCGCAATAAAACAACACTATCTCGTAGATGACGTCGTTTTTGGTGGTTTCACGACGCTACCTAGCTTAAACTAACATAACTACACCTAACATAACCTTCGCACTTCTATCGTTAGAAAACGTTTTACTCGCTACTTTACATTGCTTTCTACAATATTACGACGGTTTCAAGCGCTTTCACGTTAGATATCGCAGTTCCCGAATTGTAATGGTGAAAAACACTGCATCTCACTAAGTGACATTGTTTAATGCGGTTTTACGATGGTTCATATCTTAACCTAACCTAACCTGACCTAACCTAACCTAACCTAACCTTACCTAACCTAACTCAACCTAACCTAACCTAATCTAACCTAACTTAACCTAACCTAACCTAACCCAACCCAACCCAAGCTAACCTAACCTAACCTAACCTAACCCAACCCAACCCAACCCAACCTAACCTAACCTAACCTAACCCAACCCAACCCAACCCAACCTAACCTAACATAACCTAACCAAACCTAACCTAACCAAACCTAACCTAACCTAACCTTACCTAACGTAACCTAACCTAACCTAACGTAACCTAACCTAACCTAACGTAACCTAACCTAACGTAACGTAACGTAACGTAACGTAACCTAACCTAACCTAACCTAACACAACCTAACCCAACCTAACCCAACCCAACCCAACCCAACCTAACCTAACCTAATCCAACCCAAACCAACCTAACCTAACCTAAACTAACCTAACGACGGTTGCAAGCGCTTTCACATTAGATATCGCAGTTCCCGACTTGTAATGGTGAAAAACACTGCATCTCACTAAGTGACATTGTTTAATGCGGTTTTACGATGGTTCATATCTTAACCTAACCTAACATTCGCACTTGTATCTAAAAACGCTCTATTACATTGTTTCGTTCAGATATAAGATATTCGCATAACCCCACAGTTTTTCAGCAACTTATTTCAGTACAGAACGCTGTATCTCCCTAAATGACATCGTTCTTTAAGGTTTCACGATGCTTGCATGCGCTTTAACGAGAATATCACAATACAGCAGTTTCGCACTTGTAACGGTACAACACGCAGTATTTGGCTCGTTCATGCCGTTTTGTATGCTTTCACAACATTTCACCTATTGCAGTTTCGTACATGCAATAAAACAACACTACCTCGTTAGATGACGTCCTTTTTGGTGGTTTCACGACGCTACCTAGCTTAAACTAACATAACTCAACCTAACATAACCTTCGCACTTCTATCGTTAGAAAACGCTTTACTCGCTACTTTACAATGCTCTCTACAACATTACGACAGTTTCATGCGCTTTCACAATAGATATCGCAGTTCCCGATTTGTAATGGTGAAAAACACTGCATCTCACTAAGTGACATTGTTTAATGCGGCTTTACGACGGTTCATATCTTAACCTAACCTAACATTCGCACTTGTATCTAAAAACGCTCTATTACACTGTTTCGTTCACATTTAGGATATTTGCATGACCTCACAGTTTTTCACCAACTTATTACAGTATGGAACGCTGTATATCGCTAAATGACATCGTTCTTTAAGGTTTCACGATGCTTGCATGCGCTTTAACCTGAATATTACAACATAGCAGTTTCGCACTTGTAACGGTACAACACGCAGTATTTGGCTTGTTCATGCCGTTTTGTGTGCTTTCACAACATTTCACCTATCGCAGTTTCGTACTCGCAATGAAACAACACTATCTCGTTAGATGACGTCGTTTTTGGTGGTTTCACGACGCTACCTAGCTCAAACTAACATAACTACACCTAACATAACCTTCGCACTTCTATCGTTAGAAAACGTTTTACTCGCTACTTCACATTGCTTTCTACAACATTACGACGGTTTCAAGCGCTTTTACAATAGATATCGCAGTTCCGACTTGTAATGGTGAAAAACACTGCATCTCACTAAGTGACATTGTTTAATGCGGTTTTACGATGGTTCATATCTTAACCTAACCTAACCTAACCTAACCTAACCTTACCTAACCTAACCTAACCTAACGAAACCTAACCTAACCTAACCCAACCAACCCAACCTAACCTAACCTAAACTAACCTAACCTAAACTTACCTAACCTAACGTAACCTAACCCAACCCAACCTAACCTAACCTAACCTAACCCAACCCAACCCAACCCAACCTAACCTAACCTATTCTAACCCAACCTAACCTAACCCAACCTAACCTAACCCAACCCAACCCAACCCACCCTAACCTAACCTAACGACGGTTGCAACCGCTTTCACATTAGATATCGAGGTTCCCGACTTGTAATGGTGAAAAACACTGCATCTCACTAAGTGACATTGTTTAATGCGGTTTTACGACGGTTCATATCTTAACCTAACCTAACATTCTCACTTGTATGTAAAAACGCTCTATTACACTGTTTCGTTCACAATTACGATATTTGCCTAACCTCACAGTTTTTCACCAACTTATTGCAGTACAGAACGCTGTATCTCGCTAAATGACATCGTTCTTTAAGGTTTCACGATGCTTGCATGCGCTTTAACGAGAATATCACAATATAGCAGTTTCGCACTTGTAACGGTACAACACGCAGTATTTGGCTTGTTCATGCCGTTTTGTATGCTTTCACAACATTTCACCTATTGCAGTTTCATACATGCAATAAAACAACACTATCTCGTTAGATGACGTCCTTTTTGGTGGTTTCACGACACTACCTAGCTTAAACTAACATAACTCAACCTAACATAACCTTCGCACTTCTATCATTAGAAAACGCTTTACTCGCTACTTTACAATGCTCTCTACAACATTACGACAGTTTCATGCGCTTTCACAATAGATATCGAAGTTCCCGATTTGTAATGGTGAAAAACACTGCATCTCACTAAGTGACATTGTTTAATGCGGCTTTACGACGGTTCATATCTTTAACCTAACCTAACCTAACCTAACCTTACCTGACCTAACTTAAACTAACCTAACCTAACCTAACCTAACCTGACCTAACCTAACCGAACCTAACCTAACCCAACCCACCCAACCTAACCTAACCTAGCCTAACCTAACCCAACCCAACCCAACCTAACCTAACCTAACCTATTCTAACCCAACCTAAGCTAACCTAACCTAACCTAACCCAACCCAACCCAACCCAACCTAATCTAACCTAACCTAACCAAACCTAACCTAACCTAACCTAACCTTACCTAACCTAACCTAACCTAACCTATCCTAACCTAACGTAACCTAACCTAACCTAACCTAACGTAACCTAACCTAACCTAACCTAACCCAACCTAACCTAACCTAACCCAACCCAACCCAACCCAACCTAATCTAACCTAACCCAACCCAACACAACCTAACCTAACCTAACCTAACCTAACGACGGTTGCAAGCGCTTTCACATTAGATATCGCAGTTCCCGACTTGTAATGGTGAAAAACACTGCATCTCACTAAGTGACATTGTTTAATGCGGTTTTACGACGGTTCATATCTTAACCTAACCTAACATTCGCACTTGTATCCAAAAACGCTCTATTACACTGTTTCGTTCACAATTACGATATCAGCATAACCTCACAGTTTTTCAGCAACTTATTGCAGTACAGAACGCTGTATCTCGCTAAATGACATCGTTCTTTAAGGTATCACGATGCTTGCATGCGCTTTAACGAGAATATCACAATATAGCAGTTTCGCACTTGTAACGGTACAACACGCAGTATTTGGCTTGTTCATGCCGTTTTGTATGCTTTCACAACATTTCACCTATTGCAGTTTCATACATGCAATAAAACAACACTATCTCGTTAGATGACGTCCTTTTTGGTGGTTTCACGACGCTACCTAGCTTAAACTAACATAACTCAACCTAACATAACCTTCGCACTTCTATCGTTAGAAAACGCTTTACTCGCTACTTTACAATGCTCTCTACAACATTACGACAGTTTCATGCGCTTTCACAATAGATATCGCAGTTCCCGATTTGTAATGGTGAAAAACACTGCATCTCACTAAGTGACATTGTTTAATGCGGCTTTACGGCGGTTCATATCTTAACCTAACCTAACATTTGCACTTGTATCTAAAAACGCTCTATTACACTGTTTCGTTCACATTTAAGATATTTGCATGACCTCACAGTTTTTCACCAACTTAGTACAGTACAGAACACTCACTAACTCGCTAAATGACATCGTTCTTTAAGGTTTCACGATGCTTGCATGCGCTTTAACCTGAATATCACAACATAGCAGTTTCGCACTTGTAACGGTACAACACGCAGTATTTGGCTTGTTCATGCCGTTTTGTGTGCTTTCACAACATTTCACCTATCGCAGTTTCGTACTCGCAATAAAACAACACTATCTCGTTAGATGACGTCGTTTTTGGTGGTTTGACAACGCTACCTAGCTTAAACTAACATAACTCAACCTAACAAAACCTTTACACTTCTATCGTTAGAAAACGCTTTACTCGCTACTTTACAATGCTCTCTACAACATTACGACAGTTTCATGCGCTTTCACAATAGATATCGCAGTTACCGATTTGTAATAGTGAAAAACACTGCATCTCACTAAGTGACACTGTTTAATGCGGCTTTACGACGGTTCATATCTTAACCTAACCTAATATTCGCACTTGTATCTAAAAACGCTCTATTACACTGTTTCGTTTACATTTAAGATATTTGCATAACCCCACAGTTTTTCAGCAACCTATTACAGTACAGAACGCTGTATCTCGCTAAATGACATCGTTCTTTAAGGTTTCACGATGCTTGCATGCGCTTTACTGAATATCACAATATAGCAGTTTCGCACTTGTAACGGTACAACACGCAGTATTTGGCTCGTTCATGCCGTTTTGTATGCTTTCACAACATTTCACCTATTGCAGTTTTGTACATGCAATAAAACAACAGTATCTCGTTAGATGACGTCGTTTTTGGTGGTTTCACGACGCTATCTAGCTTAAACTAACATAACTACACCTAACATAACCTTCGCACTTCTATCGTTAGAAAACGTTTTACTCGCTACTTTACTATTCTTTCTACAACATTACGACGGTTTCAAGCGCTTTCACATTAGATATCGCAGTTCCCGAATTGTAATGGTGAAAAACACTGCATCTCACTAAGTGACATTGTTTAATGCGGTTTTACGATGGTTCATATCTTAACCTAACCTAACCTGACCTAACCTAACCTAACCTAACCTAACCTTACCTAACCTAACTTACACTAACCTAACCTAATCTAACCTAACTTAACCTAACCTAACCTAACCTAACCCAACCCAACCCTACCTAACCTAACCAAACCCAACCCAACCCAACCCAACCTAACCTAACCTAACCTAACCTAAACTAACCTAACCTAACCTAACATAACCTAACCTAACCTAACATAACCCAACCCAACCCAACCCAACCTAACCCAACCTAACCTAACCTAACCTAACCCAAGCCAACCCAACCCAACCTAACCTAACCTCACCTAACCTAACCTAACCCAACCCAACCCAACATAACCTAAACTAACCTAACTTAACCTAACCTAACCTAACCCAACCCAACTCAACCTAACCTAACCCAACCCAACCCAACCTAACCTAACCTAACCTAATATAACCCAACCTAACCTAACCTAACCTAACCCAACCCAACCCAAGCCAACCCAACCTAACCTAACCTAACCAAACCTAACCTAACCAAACCTAATTTAACCTAACCTAACCTAACCTAACCTAGCGTAACCTAACCTAACCTAACGTAACCTAACCTAACCTAACCTAACGTAACGTAACCCAACCTGACCTAACCCAACCTAACCCAACCCAACCCAACCCATCCTAACTTAATCCAACCCAAACCAACCTAACCTAACCTAACCTAACGACGGTTGCAAGCGCTTTCACATTTCATCGCAGTTCCCGACTTGTAATGGTGAAAAACACTGCATCTCACTAAGTGACATTGTTTAATGCGGTTTTACGACGGTTCATATCTTAACCTAACCTAACATTCGCACTTGTATCTGAAAACACTCTATTACACTGTTTCGTTCACAATTACGATATTTGCATAACCTCACAGTTTTCAGCATCTTATTGCAGTACAGAACGCTGTATCTCGCTAAATGACATCGTTCTTTAAGGTTTCACGATGCTTGCATGTGCTTTAACGAGAATATCACAATATAGCAGTTTCGCACTTGTAACGGTACAACACGCAGTATTTTGCTCGTTCATGCTGTTTTGTGTGCTTTCACAACATTTCACCTATCGCAGTTTCGTACTCGCAATAAAACAAGACTATGACGTTAGATGACGTCGTTTTTGGTGGTTTCACGACGCTACCTAGCTTAAAATAACATAACTCAACCTAACATAACCTTCGAACTTCTATCGTTAGAAAACGTTTTATTCGCTACTTCACATTGCTTTCTACAACATTACGACGGTTTTAAGCGCTTTTACAATAGATATCGCAGTTCCCGAATTGTAATGGTGAAAAACACTGCATCTCACTGAGTGACATTGTTTAATGCGGTTTCACGATGGTTCATATCTTAACCTGAACTAACCTGACCTAACCTAACCTAACCTAACCTAACTTAACCTAACCTAACCTAATCTAACCAAACTTACCCTAACCTAACCTAACCTAACCCAACCCAACCCTACCTAACCTAACCTAACCTAACCGAACCCAACCCAACCCAACCCAACCTAACCTAACCTAACCTATCCTAACCTAACCTAACCCAACTCAACCCAACCTAACCTAGCCTAAACTAACCTATTCTAACCTAACCTAACCTAACCTATCCTAAGCCAACCCAACCTAACCTAACCTAAACCAACCCAACCCAACCCAACCAAACCCAACCTAACTTAGCCCAAACTAACCTAACCTAACCTAACCTAACTCAACCTAACCTAACCTAACCCAACCCAACCCAACACAACCCAACCTAACCTAACCTAACCCAACCCAACCCAACCGAATCTAACCTAAACTAACCTAACCCAACCCAACCCAACCTAACCTAAACTAACCTAACCTAACCTAAACTAATCTAACCTAACCTAATCCAACCCAACCCAACCCAACCCAACCTAACCTAACCTAACCTAACCCAATCTAACCTAACCTAACCCAACCCAACCCAACCCAACCCAACCTAACCTAACCTAATTTAACCCAACCCAACCCAACCCAACATAACCTAACCTAACCTAAACCAACCCATCCCAACCCAACCCAACCCAACCTAACCTAACCTAACCTAACCCAGCCAAAGCTAACCTAACCTAACCTAGCCTAACCTTACCTAACCCAACCTAACCTAACCTAACCTATCCTAACCTAACCTTAGCTAACCTAACCTAACCTAACGCAACCTAACATAACCTAACCTAACCCAACCCAACCCAACCCAACCTAACCTAATTTAACCAAACTTAACCTAACCTAACCTAACCTAACCTTACCTAACATAACCTAACCTATCCTAACCTACGTAACGTAACCTAACCTTAGCTAACCTAACCTAACCTAACGCAACCTAACATAACCTAACCTAACCTAACCCAACCTAACCGAACCCAACCCAACCCAACCCAACCTAACCTAATCCAACCTAACCCAACCTAACCTAACCTAACCTAACTTAACGACGGTTGCAAGCGCTTTCACATTAGATATCGCAGTTTCCGACTTGTAATGGTGAAAAACACTGCATCTCACTAAGTGACATTGTGTAATGCGGTTTTACGACGGTTCATATCTTAACCTAACCTAACATTCGCACTTGTATCACAAAACGCTCTATTACACTGTTTCGTTCACATTTAAGATATTTGCATGACCTCACAGTTTTTCACCAACTTATTACAGTACAGAACGCTGTATATCGCTAAATGACATCGTTCTTCAAGGTTTCACGATGCTTGCATGCGCTTTAACCTGAATATCACAACATAGCAGTTTCGCACTTGTAACGGTACAACACGCAGTATTTGGCTTGTTCATGCCGTTTTGTGTGCTTTCACAACATTTCACCTATCGCAGTTTCGTACTCGCAATAAAACAACACTATCTCGTTAGATGACGTCGTTTTTGGTGGTTTCACGACGCTACCTAGCTTAAACTAACATAACTACACCTAACATAACCTTCGCACTTCTATCGTTAGAAAACGTTTTACTCGCTACTTTACATTGCTTTCTACAATATTACGACGGTTTCAAGCGCTTTCACGTTAGATATCGCAGTTCCCGAATTGTAATGGTGAAAAACACTGCATCTCACTAAGTGACATTGTTTAATGCGGTTTTACGATGGTTCATATCTTAACCTAACCTAACCTGACCTAACCTAACCTAACCTAACCTTACCTAACCTAACTCAACCTAACCTAACCTAATCTAACCTAACTTAACCTAACCTAACCTAACCCAACCCAACCCAAGCTAACCTAACCTAACCTAACCTAACCCAACCCAACCCAACCCAACCTAACCTAACCTAACCTAACCCAACCCAACCCAACCCAACCTAACCTAACATAACCTAACCAAACCTAACCTAACCAAACCTAACCTAACCTAACCTTACCTAACGTAACCAACCCTAACCTAACGTAACCTAACCTAACCTAACCTAACGTAACCTAACCTAACCTAACGTAACGTAACGTAACGTAACCTAACCTAACCTAACCTAACACAACCTAACCCAACCTAACCCAACCCAACCCAACCCAACCCAACCTAACCTAATCCAACCCAAACCAACCTAACCTAACCTAAACTAACCTAACGACGGTTGCAAGCGCTTTCACATTAGATATCGCAGTTCCCGACTTGTAATGGTGAAAAACACTGCATCTCACTAAGTGACATTGTTTAATGCGGTTTTACGATGGTTCATATCTTAACCTAACCTAACATTCGCACTTGTATCTAAAAACGCTCTATTACATTGTTTCGTTCAGAATTATATTCGCATAACCCCACAGTTTTTCAGCAACTTATTTCAGTACAGAACGCTGTATCTCGCTAAATGACATCGTTCTTTAAGGTTTCACGATGCTTGCATGCGCTTTAACGAGAATATCACAATATAGCAGTTTCGCACTTGTAACGGTACAACAAGCAGTATTTGGCTCGTTCATGCCGTTTTGTATGCTTTCACAACATTTCACCTATTGCAGTTTCGTACATGCAATAAAACAACACTACCTCGTTAGATGACGTCCTTTTTGGTGGTTTCACGACGCTACCTAGCTTAAACTAACATAACTCAACCTAACATAACCTTCGCACTTCTATCGTTAGAAAACGCTTTACTCGCTACTTTACAATGCTCTCTACAACATTACGACAGTTTCATGCGCTTTCACAATAGATATCGCAGTTCCCGATTTGTAATGGTGAAAAACACTGCATCTCACTAAGTGACATTGTTTAATGCGGCTTTACGACGGTTCATATCTTAACCTAACCTAACATTCGCACTTGTATCTAAAAACGCTCTATTACACTGTTTCGTTCACATTTAGGATATTTGCATGACCTCACAGTTTTTCACCAACTTATTACAGTATGGAACGCTGTATATCGCTAAATGACATCGTTCTTTAAGGTTTCACGATGCTTGCATGCGCTTTAACCTGAATATTACAACATAGCAGTTTCGCACTTGTAACGGTACAACACGCAGTATTTGGCTTGTTCATGCCGTTTTGTGTGCTTTCACAACATTTCACCTATCGCGGTTTCGTACTCGCAATGAAACAACACTATCTCGTTAGATGACGTCGTTTTTGGTGGTTTCACGACGCTACCTAGCTCAAACTAACATAACTACACCTAACATAACCTTCGCACTTCTATCGTTAGAAAACGTTTTACTCGCTACTTCACATTGCTTTCTACAACATTACGACGGTTTCAAGCGCTTTTACAATAGATATCGCAGTTCCGACTTGTAATGGTGAAAAACACTGCATCTCACTAAGTGACATTGTTTAATGCGGTTTTACGATGGTTCATATCTTAACCTAACCTAACCTAACCTAACCTAACCTTACCTAACCTAACCTAACCTAACGAAACCTAACCTAACCTAACCCAACCAACCCAACCTAACCTAACCTAAACTAACCTAACCTAAACTTACCTAACCTAACGTAACCTAACCCAACCCAACCTAACCTAACCTAACCTAACCCAACCCAACCCAACCCAACCTAACCTAACCTATTCTAACCCAACCTAACCTAACCCAACCTAACCTAACCCAACCCAACCCAACCCACCCTAACCTAACCTAACGACGGTTGCAACCGCTTTCACATTAGATATCGAGGTTCCCGACTTGTAATGGTGAAAAACACTGCATCTCACTAAGTGACATTGTTTAATGCGGTTTTACGACGGTTCATATCTTAACCTAACCTAACATTCTCACTTGTATGTAAAAACGCTCTATTACACTGTTTCGTTCACAATTACGATATTTGCCTAACCTCACAGTTTTTCACCAACTTATTGCAGTACAGAACGCTGTATCTCGCTAAATGACATCGTTCTTTAAGGTTTCACGATGCTTGCATGCGCTTTAACGAGAATATCACAATATAGCAGTTTCGCACTTGTAACAGTACAACACGCAGTATTTGGCTTGTTCATGCCGTTTTGTATGCTTTCACAACATTTCACCTATTGCAGTTTCATACATGCAATAAAACAACACTATCTCGTTAGATGACGTCCTTTTTGGTGGTTTCACGACACTACCTAGCTTAAACTAACATAACTCAACCTAACATAACCTTCGCACTTCTATCATTAGAAAACGCTTTACTCGCTACTTTACAATGCTCTCTACAACATTACGACAGTTTCATGCGCTTTCACAATAGATATCGAAGTTCCCGATTTGTAATGGTGAAAAACACTGCATCTCACTAAGTGACATTGTTTAATGCGGCTTTACGACGGTTCATATCTTTAACCTAACCTAACCTAACCTAACCTTACCTGACCTAACTTAAACTAACCTAACCTAACCTAACCTAACCTGACCTAACCTAACCGAACCTAACCTAACCCAACCCACCCAACCTAACCTAACCTAGCCTAACCTAACCCAACCCAACCCAACCTAACCTAACCTAACCTATTCTAACCCAACCTAAGCTAACCTAACCTAACCTAACCCAACCCAACCCAACCCAACCTAATCTAACCTAACCTAACCAAACCTAACCTAACCTAACCTAACCTTACCTAACCTAACCTAACCTAACCTATCCTAACCTAACGTAACCTAACCTAACCTAACCTAACGTAACCTAACCTAACCTAACCTAACCCAACCTAACCTAACCTAACCCAACCCAACCCAACCTAATCTAACCTAACCCAACCCAACACAACCTAACCTAACCTAACCTAACCTAACGACGGTTGCAAGCGCTTTCACATTAGATATCGCAGTTCCCGACTTGTAATGGTGAAAAACACTGCATCTCACTAAGTGACATTGTTTAATGCGGTTTTACGACGGTTCATATCTTAACCTAACCTAACATTCGCACTTGTATCCAAAAACGCTCTATTACACTGTTTCGTTCACAATTACGATATCAGCATAACCTCACAGTTTTTCAGCAACTTATTGCAGTACAGAACGCTGTATCTCGCTAAATGACATCGTTCTTTAAGGTATCACGATGCTTGCATGCGCTTTAACGAGAATATCACAATATAGCAGTTTCGCACTTGTAACGGTACAACACGCAGTATTTGGCTTGTTCATGCCGTTTTGTATGCTTTCACAACATTTCACCTATTGCAGTTTCATACATGCAATAAAACAACACTATCTCGTTAGATGACGTCCTTTTTGGTGGTTTCACGACGCTACCTAGCTTAAACTAACATAACTCAACCTAACATAACCTTCGCACTTCTATCGTTAGAAAACGCTTTACTCGCTACTTTACAATGCTCTCTACAACATTACGACAGTTTCATGCGCTTTCACAATAGATATCGCAGTTCCCGATTTGTAATGGTGAAAAACACTGCATCTCACTAAGTGACATTGTTTAATGCGGCTTTACGGCGGTTCATATCTTAACCTAACCTAACATTTGCACTTGTATCTAAAAACGCTCTATTACACTGTTTCGTTCACATTTAAGATATTTGCATGACCTCACAGTTTTTCACCAACTTAGTACAGTACAGAACACTCACTAACTCGCTAAATGACATCGTTCTTTAAGGTTTCACGATGCTTGCATGCGCTTTAACCTGAATATCACAACATAGCAGTTTCGCACTTGTAACGGTACAACACGCAGTATTTGGCTTGTTCATGCCGTTTTGTGTGCTTTCACAACATTTCACCTATTGCAGTTTCGTACATGCAATAAAACAACACTATCTCGTTAGATGACGTCCTTTTTGGTGGTTTCACGACGCTACCTAGCTTAAACTAACATAACTACACCTAACATAACCTTTGCACTTCTATCGTTAGAAAACGTTTTACTCGCTACTTCACATTGCTTTCTACAACATTACGACGGTTTCAAGCGCTTTCACAATAGATATCGCAGTTACCGACTTGTAATGGTGAAAAACACTGCATCTCACTAAGTGACATTGTTTGATGCGGTTTTACGATGGTTCATATCTTAACCTAACCTAACCTAACCTTACCTAACCTAACCTAACCAAACTTAACCTAACCTAACCTAACCCAACCCAACCCAACCCAACCTAACCTAACCCAGCCTTACCTAACCTAACCTAACCTAACCCAACCCAACCTCACCTAACCCAACCCAACCCAACCCAACCTAACCCAACCTAACCTAACCTAACCCAAACCAACCCAACCCAACCCAACCTAACCTAACCTAACCTAACCTTACTTAACCTAACCTAACCTAACCTAACGTAACCTAGCCTAACCTAACCTAACGTAACCTAACCTAACCTAACCCAACCTAACCCAACCCAACCCAACCCAACCTAACCTAACCCAACCCAACCCAACCTAACCCAACCTAACCTAACCTAACCTAACCCAACCTAACAAAACCTAACCCAACCCAACCCAACCCAACCCAACCTAACCTAACCCAACCCAACCCAACCTAACCCAACCTAACCTAACCTAACCTAACCTAACGACGGTTGCAAGCGCTTTCACATTAGATATCGCAGTTCCCGACTTGTAAAAGTGAAAAACACTGCATCTCACTAAGTGACATTGGTCAATGCGGTTTTACGACGGTTCATATCTTAACATAACCTAACACTCCCACTCTTATCTAAAAACGCTCTATTACACTGTTTCGTTGACAAATACGATATTTGCATAACCTCACAGTTATTCACCAACTTATTGCAGTACAGAACACTGTATCTCGCTAAATGACATCGTTCTTTAAGGTTTCACGATGCTTGCATGCGCTTTAACGAGAATATAACACTATCGCAGTTTCGCACTTGAAACGGTACAACACGCAGTACCTGGCTAGTGCATGCCGTTTTGTGTCCTTTCACAATATTTGACCTATCGCAGTTTCGTAGTCGCAATAAAACAACACTATCTCATTAAATGACGTCGTTTTTGGTAGTTTCACGACGCTACCTAGCTTAAACTAACTCAACCTAACATAACCTTCGCACTTCTATTGTTAGAAAACGTTTTACTCGCTACTTTACAATGCTTTCTACAACATTACGACGGTTTCATGCGATTTACCAAAAGATATCGCAGTTCCCGACTTGTAATGGTGAAAAACACTGCATCTCACTAAGTGACATTGTTTAATGCGGTTTTACGATGGTTCATATCTTAACCTAACCTAACCTGACCTAACCTAACCTAACCTAACCTAACCTTACCTAACCTAACTTAACCTAACCTAACTTAACCTAACCTAACCTAACCTAACTTAACCTAACCTAACCTAACCTAACCTAACCCAACCCAACCCCACCCAACCCAACCTAACCTAACCTAACCTAACCTAACCCAACCCAACCCAACCCAACCCAACCTAACCTAACCTAACCTAACCCAACCCAACCCAACCCAACCTAACCTAAACTAACCTAACCTAACCTAACCCAACCCAACCCAACCCAACCTAACCTAACCTAACCCAACCCAACCCAACCCAAGCCAACCTAACCCAACCTAACCTAACCTAACCCAACCCAACCCAACCCAACCTAACCTAACCTAACCAAACCTAACCAAACCTAACCTAACCTAACCCAACCCAACCTATTCTAACCTAACCTAACCAAACCCAACCCAACCCAACCTAACCTATTCTAACCCAACCTAACCTAACCTAACCTAACCTAACCCAACCCAACCCAACCCAACCTAACCTAACATAACCTAACCAAACCCAACCTAACCTAACCTAACCTAACCTTACCTAACCTAACCTATCCTAACCTAACGTAACGTAACCTAACCTAACCTAACCAAACCTAACGTAATCTAACCCAACCCAACCTAACCTAACCCAACCCAACACAACCCAGCCCAACCTAACCTAACCTAACCTAACGACGGTTGCAAGCGCTTTCACATTAGTTATCGCAGTTCCCGATTTGTAATGGTGAAAAACACTGTATCTCACTAAGTGACATTGTTTAATGCGGTTTTACGACGGTTCATATCTTAGCCTAACCTAACCTAACCTTACCTAACCTAACTTAAACTAACCTAACCTAACCTAACCTAACCTGACCTAACCTAACCTTACCTAACCTAACCCAACCCAACCCAACCTAACCTAACCTAAACTAACCTAACCTAACCTAACTTAACCTTACCTAACCTAACCCAACCCAACCCAACCTAACCTAACCTAACCTAACCCAACCCAACCCAACCCAACCTAACCTAACCTATTCTAACCCAACCTAACCTAACCCAACCTAATCTAACCCAACCCAACCCAACCCACCCTAACCTAACCCAACCTAACCCAACCTAACCCAACCTAACCTAACCTAACCTAACCTAACCTAACGACGGTTGCAACCGCTTTCACATTAGATATCGCACTTCCCGACTTCTAATGGTGAAAAACACTGCATCTCACTAAGCGACATTGTTTAATGCGGTTTTACGACTGTTCATATCTTAACCTAACCTAACATTCTCACTTGTATCTAAAAACGCTCTATTACAGTGTTTGGTTCACATTTACGATATTTGCATGACCTAACAGTTTTTCACCAACTTATTACAGTACAGAACGCTCTATCTCGCTAAATAACATCATTCTTTAAGGTTTCACGATGGTTGCATGCGCTTTAACAAGAATATCACAACATAGCAGTTTCGCACTTGTAACGGTACAACACGCAGTATTTGGCTTGTTCATGCCGTTTTGTGTGCTTTCACAACATTTCACCTATCACAGTTTCGTACTCGCAATAAAACAACACTATCTCGTTAGATGACGTCGTTTTTCTGGTTTCACGATGCTACCTAGCTTAAACTAACATAACTCAACCTAACATAACCTTCGCACTTCTATCGTTAGAAAACGTTTTACTCGCTAATTTACATTGCTTTCTACAACATTACGACGGTTTCAAGCGCTTTCTTAATAGATATCGCAGTTCCCGACTTGTAATGGTGAAAAACACTGCATCTCACTAAGTGACATTGTTTAATGCGGCTTTACGGCGGTTCATATCTTAACCTAACCTAACCTAACCTTACCTAACCTAACTTAAACTAACCTAACCTAACCTAACCTAACCTGACCTAACCTAACCTAACCTAACCTAACCCAACCCAACCCAACCTAACCTAGCCTAAACTAACCTAACCTAACCTAACCTAACCCAACCCAACCAAACCTAACCTAACCTAACCTAACCTAACCCAACCCAACCCAACCCAACCTAACCTAACCTATTCTAACCCAACCTAACCTAACCTAACCTAACCTAACCCAACCCAACCCAACCCAACCTAACCTAACCTAACCTAACCAAACCTAACCTAACCTAACCTTACCTAACCTAACCTATCCTAACCTAACATAACGTAACCTAACCTAACCTAACCAAACCTAACGTAATCTAACCCAACCCAACCTAACCTAACCCAACCCAACACAACCCAGCCCAACCTAACCTAACCTAACCTAACGACGGTTGCAAGCGCTTTCACGTTAGATATCGCACTTCCCGACTTGTAATGGTGAAAAACACTGCATCTCACTAAGTGACATTGTTTAATGCAGTTTTACGACGGTTCATATCTTAACCTAACCTAACCTAACCTTACCTAACCTACCCTAACTAACCTAACCTAACCTAACCTGACCTAACCTAACCTTACCTAACCTAACCCAACCCAACCCAACCTAACCTAGCCTAAACTAACCTAACCTAACCTAACTTAACCTAACCTAACCCAACCAACCCAACCTAACCTAACCTAACCTAACCCAACCCAACCCAACCCAACCTAACCTAACCTATTCTAACCCAACCTAACCTAACCCAACCTAACCTAACCCAACCCAACCCAACCCACCCTAACCTAACCTAACGACGGTTGCAACCGCTTTCACATTAGATATCGAGGTTCCCAACTTGTAATGGTGAAAAACACTGCATCTCACTAAGTGACATTGTTTAATGCGGTTTTACGACGGTTCATATCTTAACCTAACCTAACATTCTCACTTGTATGTAAAAACGCTCTATTACACTGTTTCGTTCACAATTACGATATTTGCCTAACCTCACAGTTTTTCACCAACTTATTGCAGTACAGAACGCTGTATCTCGCTAAATGACATCGTTCTTTAAGGTTTCACGATGCTTGCATGCGCTTTAACGAGAATATCACAATATAGCAGTTTCGCACTTGTAACGGTACAACACGCAGTATTTGGCTTGTTCATGCCGTTTTGTATGCTTTCACAACATTTCACCTATTGCAGTTTCAAACATGCAATAAAACAACACTATCTCGTTAGATGACGTCCTTTTTGGTGGTTTCACGACGCTACCTAGCTTAAACTAACATAACTCAACCTAACATAACCTTCGCACTTCTATCATTAGAAAACGCTTTACTCGCTACTTTACATTGCTCTCTACAACATTACGACAGTTTCATGCGCTTTCACAATAGATATCGAAGTTCCCGATTTGTAATGGTGAAAAACACTGCATCTCACTAAGTGACATTGTTTAATGCGGCTTTACGACGGTTCATATCTTTAACCTAACCTAACCTAACCTAACCTTACCTGACCTAACTTAAACTAACCTAACTTAACCTAACCTAACCTGACCTAACCTAACCGAACGTAACCTAACCCAACCCACCCAACCTAACCTAACCTAGCCTAACCTAACCCAACCCAACCCAACCTAACCTAACCTAACCTATTCTAACCCAACCTAAGCTAACCTAACCTAACCTAACCCAACCCAACCCAACCCAACCCAACCTAATCTAACCTAACCTAACCAAACCTAACCTAACCTAACCTAACCTAACCTAACCTATCCTAACCTAACGTAACCTAACCTAACCTAACCTAACGTAACCTAACCTAACCCAACCTAACCCAACCTAACCTAACCTAACCCAACCCAACCCAACCCAACCTAATCTAACCTAACCCAACCCAACACAACCTAACCTAACCTAACCTAACCTAACGACGGTTGCAAGCGCTTTCACATTAGATATCGCAGTTCCCGACTTGTAATGGTGAAAAACACTGCATCTCACTAAGTGACATTGTTTAATGCGGTTTTACGACGGTTCATATCTTAACCTAACCTAACATTCGCACTTGTATCCAAAAACGCTCTATTACACTGTTTCGTTCACAATTACGATATCAGCATAACCTCACAGTTTTTCAGCAACTTATTGCAGTACAGAACGCTGTATCTCGCTAAATGACATCGTTCTTTAAGGTTTCACGATGCTTGCATGCGCTTTAACGAGAATATCACAATATAGCAGTTTCGCACTTGTAACGGTACAACACGCAGTATTTGGCTTGTTCATGCCGTTTTGTATGCTTTCACAACATTTCACCTATTGCAGTTTCATACATGCAATAAAACAACACTATCTCGTTAGATGACGTCCTTTTTGGTGGTTTCACGACGCTACCTAGCTTAAACTAACATAACTCAACCTAACATAACCTTCGCACTTCTATCGTTAGAAAACGCTTTACTCGCTACTTTACAATGCTCTCTACAACATTACGACAGTTTCATGCGCTTTCACAATAGATATCGCAGTTCCCGATTTGTAATGGTGAAAAACACTGCATCTCACTAAGTGACATTGTTTAATGCGGCTTTACGGCGGTTCATATCTTAACCTAACCTAACATTTGCACTTGTATCTAAAAACGCTCTATTACACTGTTTCGTTCACATTTAAGATATTTGCATGACCTCACAGTTTTTCACCAACTTAGTACAGTACAGAACACTCACTAACTCGCTAAATGACATCGTTCTTTAAGGTTTCACGATGCTTGCATGCGCTTTAACCTGAATATCACAACATAGCAGTTTCGCACTTGTAACGGTACAACACGCAGTATTTGACTTGTTCATGCCGTTTTGTGTGCTTTCACAACATTTCACCTATCGCAGTTTCGTACTCGCAATAAAACAACACTATCTCGTTAGATGACGTCGTTTTTGGTGGTTTGACAACGCTACCTAGCTTAAACTAACATAACTACACCTAACATAACCTTTGCACTTCTATCGTTAGAAAACGTTTTACTCGCTACTTCACATTGCTTTCTACAACATTACGACGGTTTCAAGCGCTTTCACAATAGATATCGCAGTTACCGACTTGTAATGGTGAAAAACACTGCATCTCACTAAGTGACATTGTTTGATGCGGTTTTACGATGGTTCATATCTTAACCTAACCTAACCTAACCTTACCTAACCTAACCTAACCTAACCAAACTTAACCTAACCTAACCTAACCCAACCCAACCCAACCCAACCTAACCTAACCCAGCCTTACCTAACCTAACCTAACCTAACCCAACCCAACCCCACCTAACCCAACCCAACCCAACCCAACCTAACCCAACCTAACCTAACCTAACCCAAACCAACCCAACCCAACCCAACCTAACCTAACCTAACAAAACCTAACCCAACCTAACAAAACCTAACCCAACCCAACCCAACCCAACCCAACCTAACCTAACCCAACCCAACCCAACCTAACCCAACCTAACCTAACCTAACCTAACCTAACGACGGTTGCAAGCGCTTTCACATTAGATATCGCAGTTCCCGACTTGTAAAAAGAAAAACACTGCATCTCACTAAGTGACATTGGTCAATGCGGTTTTACGACGGTTCATATCTTAACATAACCTAACACTCCCACTCTTATCTAAAAACGCTCTATTACACTGTTTCGTTGACAAATACGATATTTGCATAACCTCACAGTTATTCACCAACTTATTGCAGTACAGAACACTGTATCTCGCTAAATGACATCGTTCTTTAAGGTTTCACGATGCTTGCATGCGCTTTAACGAGAATATAACACTATCGCAGTTTCGCACTTGAAACGGTACAACACGCAGTACCTGGCTAGTGCATGCCGTTTTGTGTCCTTTCACAATATTTGACCTATCGCAGTTTCGTAGTCGCAATAAAACAACACTATCTCATTAAATGACGTCGTTTTTGGTAGTTTCACGACGCTACCTAGCTTAAACTAACTCAACCTAACATAACCTTCGCACTTCTATTGTTAGAAAACGTTTTACTCGCTACTTTACAATGCTTTCTACAACATTACGACGGTTTCATGCGATTTACCATAAGATATCGCAGTTCCCGACTTGTAATGGTGAAAAACACTGCATCTCACTAAGTGACATTGTTTAATGCGGTTTTACGATGGTTCATATCTTAACCTAACCTAACCTGACCTAACCTAACCTAACCTAACCTAACCTTACCTAACCTAACTTAACCTAACCTAACTTAACCTAACCTAACCTAACCTAACTTAACCTAACCTAACCTAACCTAACCCAACCCAACCCCACCCAACCCAACCAACCTAACCTAACCTAACCTAACCCAACCCAACCCAACCCAACCTAACCTAACCTAACCTAACCCAACCCAACCCAACCTAACCTAAACTAACCTAACCTAACCTAACCCAACCCAACCCAACCCAACCTAACCTAACCTAACCCAACCCAACCCAACCCAAGCTAACCTAACCCAACCTAACCTAACCTAACCCAACCCAACCCAACCCAACCTAACCTAACCTAACCAAACCTAACCAAACCTAACCAAACCTAACCTAACCTAACCCAACCCAACCTATTCTAACCTAACCTAACCGAACCCAACCCAACCCAACCTAACCTAACCTATTCTAACCCAACCTAACCTAACCTAACCTAACCTAACCCAACCCAACCCAACCCAACCTAACCTAACATAACCTAACCAAACCCAACCTAACCTAACCTAACCTAACCTTACCTAACCTAACCTATCCTAACCTAACGTAACGTAACCTAACCTAACCTAACCAAACCTAACGTAATCTAACCCAACCCAACCTAACCTAACCCAACCCAACACAACCCAGCCCAACCTAACCTAACCTAACCTAACCTAACCCAGCCTTACCTAACCAGCCTTACCTAACCCAGCCTTACCTAACCAACTAGCCCAATCCCACACTTTACCTAACCTAACGACGGTTGCAAGCGCTTTCACATTAGTTATCGCAGTTCCCGATTTGTAATGGTGAAAAACACTGCATCTCACTAAGTGACATTGTTTAATGCGGTTTTACGACGGTTCATATCTTAGCCTAACCTAACCTAACCTTACCTAACCTAACTTAAACTAACCTAACCTAACCTAACCTGACCTAACCTAACCTTACCTAACCTAACCCAACCCAACCCAACCTAACCTAGCCTAAACTAACCTAACCTAACCTAACTTAACCTTACCTAACCTAACCCAACCCAACCCAACCTAACCTAACCTAACCTAACCCAACCCAACCCAACCCAACCTAACCTAACCTATTCTAACCCAACCTAACCTAACCCAACCTAACCTAACCCAACCCAACCCAACCCACCCTAACCTAACCCAACCCAACCCAACCTAACCCAACCTAACCTAACCTAACCTAACCTAACCTAACGACGGTTGCAACCGCTTTCACATTAGATATCGAGGTTCCCGACTTGTAATGGTGAAAAACACTGCATCTCACTAAGTGACATTGTTTATTGCGGTTTTACGACGGTTCATATCTTAACCTAACCTAACATTCTCACTTGTATGTAAAAACGCTCTATTACACTGTTTCGTTCACAATTACTATATTTGCCTAACCTCACAGTTTTTCACCAACTTATTGCAGTACAGAACGCTGTATCTCGCTAAATGACATCGTTCTTTAAGGTTTCACAATGCTTGCATGCGCTTTAACGAGAATATCACAATATAGCAGTTTCGCACTTGTAACGGTACAACACGCAGTATTTGGCTTGTTCATGCCGTTTTGTGTGCTTTCACAACATTTCACCTATCGCAGTTTTGTACTCGCAATAAAACAACACTATCTCGTTAGATGACGTCGTTTTTGGTGATTTCACGACGCTACCTAGCTTAAAATAACATAACTCAACCTAACATAACCTTCGCACTTCTATCGTTAGAAAAAGTTTTACTCGCTACTTTACATTTCTTACTACAACATTACGACGGTTTCATGCGCTTTCACATTAGATATCGCAGTTCCCGACTTGTAATGGTGAAAAACACTGCATCTAAGTGACATTGTTTAATTCGCTTTTACGACGGTTCATATCTTAACCTAACCTAACATTCGCACTTGTATCTCTAAACGCTCTATTACACTGTTTCGTTCACAACTACGATATTTGCATGACGTCACAGTTTTTCACCAACTTATTACAGTACAGAACGCTGTATCTCGCTAAATGGCATCATTCTTTAAGGTTTCACGATGCTTGCTTGCGCTTTAACGAGAATATCACAAAACAGCAGTTTCGCACTTGTAATGGTACAACACGCAGTATTTGGCTTGTTCATGCCGTTTTGTGTGCTTTCACATTTCACCTATCGCAGTTTAGTACTCGCAATAAAACAACACCATCTCGTTAGATGACGTCCTTTTTGGTGGTTTCACGACGCTACATAGCTTCAGCTAACTCAACCTAACATAAACTTCGCACTTCTATCATTAGAAAACGCTTTACTCGCTACTTTAGAATGCTCTCTACAACATTACGACGGTTTCATGCGCTTTCACATTAGATATCGCACTTCCCGACTTCTAATGGTGAAAAACACTGCATCTCACTAAGTGACATTGTTTAATGCGGTTTTACGACTGTTCATATCTTAACCTAACCTAACATTCTCACTTGTATCTAAAAACGCTCTAGTACAGTGTTTGGTTCACATTTACGATATTTGCATGACCTAACAGTTTTTCACCAACTTATTACAGTACAGAACGCTCTATCTCGCTAAATAACATCATTCTTTAAGGTTTCATGATGGTTGCATGCGCTTTAACAAGAATATCAGAACATAGCAGTTTCGCACTTGTAACGGTACAACACGCAGTATTTGGCTTGTTCATGCCGTTTTGTGTGCTTTCACAACATTTCACCTATCACAGTTTCGTACTCGCAATAAAACAACACTATCTCGTTAGATGACGTCGTTTTTCTGGTTTCACGATGCTACCTAGCTTAAACTAACATAACTCAACCTAACATAACCTTCGCACTTCTATCGTTAGAAAACGTTTTACTCGCTAATTTACATTGCTTTCTACAACATTACGACGGTTTCAAGCGCTTTCATAATAGATATCGCAGTTCCCGACTTGTAATGGTGAAAAACACTGCATCTCACTAAGTGACATTGTTTAATGCGGCTTTACGGCGGTTCATATCTTAACCTAACCTAACCTAACCTTACCTAACCTAACTTAAACTAACCTAACCTAACCTAACCTAACCTGACCTAACCTAACCTAACCTAACCCAACCCAACCCAACCTAACCTAGCCTAAACTAACCTAACCTAACCTAACCTAACCTAACCCAACCCAACCAAACCTAACCTAACCTAACCTAACCTAACCCAACCCAACCCAACCCAACCTAACCTATTCTAACCTAACCTAACCTAACCTAACCTAACCTAACCCAACCCAACCCAACCCAACCTAACCTAACCTAACCTAACCAAACCTAACCTAACCTAACCTAACCTAACCTTACCTAACCTAACCTATCCTAACCTAACGTAACGTAACCTAACCTAACCTAACCAAACCTAACGTAATCTAACCCAACCCAACCTAACCTAACCCAACCCAACACAACCCAGCCCAACCTAACCTAACCTAACCTAACGACGGTTGCAAGCGCTTTCACGTTAGATATCGCACTTCCCGACTTGTAATGGTGAAAAACACTGCATCTCACTAAGTGACATTGTTTAATGCAGTTTTACGACGGTTCATATCTTAACCTAACCTAACCTAACCTTACCTAACCTAACCTTAACTAACCTAACCTAACCTAACCTGACCTAACCTAACCTTACCTAACCTAACCCAACCCAACCCAACCTAACCTAGCCTAAACTAACCTAACCTAACCTAACTTAACCTAACCTAACCCAACCCAACCCAACCTAACCTAACCTAACCCAACCCAACCCAACCTAACCTAACCCAACCCAACCCAACCCAACCTAATCTAACCTAACCCAACCCAACACAACCTAACCTAACCTAACCTAACCTAACGACGGTTGCAAGCGCTTTCACATTAGATATCGCAGTTCCCGACTTGTAATGGTGAAAAACACTGCATCTCACTAAGTGACATTGTTTAATGCGGTTTTACGACGGTTCATATCTTAACCTAACCTAACATTCGCACTTGTATCCAAAAACGCTCTATTACACTGTTTCGTTCACAATTACGATATCAGCATAACCTCACACTTTTTCAGCAACTTATTGCAGTACAGAACGCTGTATCTCGCTAAATGACATCGTTCTTTAAGGTTTCACGATGCTTGCATGCGCTTTAACCTGAATATCACAACATAGCAGTTTCGCACTTGTAACGGTACAACACGCAGTATTTGGCTTGTTCATGCCGTTTTGTGTGCTTTCACAACATTTCACCTATCGCAGTTTCGTACTCGCAATAAAACAACACTATCTCGTTAGATGACGTCGTTTTTGGTGGTTTGACAACGCTACCTAGCTTAAACTAACATAACTACACCTAACATAACCTTTGCACTTCTATCGTTAGAAAACGTTTTACTCGCTACTTCACATTGCTTTCTACAACATTACGACGGTTTCAAGCGCTTTCACAATAGATATCGCAGTTACCGACTTGTAATGGTGAAAAACACTGCATCTCACTAAGTGACATTGTTTGATGCGGTTTTACGATGGTTCATATCTTAACCTAACCTAACCTAACCTTACCTAACCTAACCTAACCTAACCAAACTTAACCTAACCTAACCTAACCCAACCCAACCCAACCCAACCTAACCTAACCCAGCCTTACCTAACCTAACCTAACCTAACCCAACCCAACCCCACCTAACCCAACCCAACCCAACCCAACCTAACCCAACCTAACCTAACCTAACCCAAACCAACCCAACCCAACCCAACGTAACCTAACCTAACCTAACCTAACCTAACCTTACTTAACCTAACCTAACCTAACCTAACGTAACCTAGCCTAACCTAACCTAACGTAACCTAACCTAACCTAACCTAACCCAACCTAACCCAACCCAACCCAAGCCAACCTAACCTAACCCAACCCAACCCAACCTAACCCAACCTAACCTAACCTAACCTAACCCAACCTAACAAAACCTAACCCAACCCAACCCAACCCAACCTAACCTAACCCAACCCAACCCAACCTAACCCAACCTAACCTAACCTAACCTAACCTAACGACGGTTGCAAGCGCTTTCACATTAGATATCGCAGTTCCCGACTTGTAAAAGTGAAAAACACTGCATCTCACTAAGTGACATTGGTCAATGCGGTTTTACGACGGTTCATATCTTAACATAACCTAACACTCCCACTCTTATCTAAAAACGCTCTATTACACTGTTTCGTTGACAAATACGATATTTGCATAACCTCACAGTTATTCACCAACTTATTGCAGTACAGAACACTGTATCTCGCTAAATGACATCGTTCTTTAAGGTTTCACGATGCTTGCATGCGCTTTAACGAGAATATAACACTATCGCAGTTTCGCACTTGAAACGGTACAACACGCAGTACCTGGCTAGTGCATGCCGTTTTGTGTCCTTTCACAATATTTGACCTATCGCAGTTTCGTAGTCGCAATAAAACAACACTATCTCATTAAATGACGTCGTTTTTGGTAGTTTCACGACGCTACCTAGCTTAAACTAACTCAACCTAACGTAACCTTCGCACTTCTATTGTTAGAAAACGTTTTACTCGCTACTTTACAATGCTTTCTACAACATTACGACGGTTTCATGCGATTTACCATAAGATATCGCAGTTCCCGACTTGTAATGGTGAAAAACACTGCATCTCACTAAGTGACATTGTTTAATGCGGTTTTACGATGGTTCATACCTTAACCTAACCTAACCTGACCTAACCTAACCTAACCTAACCTAACCTTACCTAACCTAACTTAACCTAACCTAACTTAACCTAACCTAACCTAACTTAACCTAACCTAACCTAACCTAACCTAACCTAACCCAACCCAACCCCACCCAACCCAACCTAACCTAACCTAACCTAACCTAACCCAACCCAACCCAACCCAACCCAACCTAACCTAACCTAACCTAACCCAACCCAACCCAACCCAACCTAACCTAAACTAACCTAACCTAACCTAACCCAACCCAACCCAAACCAACCTAACCTAACCTAACCCAACCCAACCCAACCCAAGCCAACCTAACCCAACCTAACCTAACCTAACCCAACCCAACCCAACCCAACCTAACCTAACCTAACCAAACCTAACCAAACCTAACCAAACCTAACCTAACCTAACCCAACCCAACCTATTCTAACCTAACCTAACCCAACCCAACCCAACCCAACCTAACCTAACCTATTCTAACCCAACCTAACCTAACCTAACCTAACCTAACCCAACCCAACCCAACCCAACCCAACCTAACCCAACCTAACCTAACCAAACCTAACCTAACCTAACCTTACCTAACCTAACCTAACCTAGCCTAACCTAACCTAACCTAACGTAACCTAACCTAACCTAACCTAACCCAACCTAACCCATCCCAACCCAACCCAACCTAACCTAATCCAACCCAAACCAACCTAACCTAACCTAACCTAACGACGGTTGCAAGCGCTTTCACATTAGTTATCGCAGTTCCCGATTTGTAATGGTGAAAAACACTGCATCTCACTAAGTGACATTGTTTAATGCGGTTTTACGACGGTTCATATCTTAGCCTAACCTAACCTAACCTTACCTAACCTAACTTAAACTAACCTAACCTAACCTAACCTGACCTAACCTAACCTTACCTAACCTAACCCAACCCAACCCAACCTAACCTAGCCTAAACTAACCTAACCTAACCTAACTTAACCTTACCTAACCTAACCCAACCCAACCCAACCTAACCTAACCTAACCTAACCCAACCCAACCCAACCCAACCTAACCTAACCTATTCTAACCCAACCTAACCTAACCCAACCTAACCTAACCCAACCCAACCCAACCCACCCTAACCTAACCCAACCCAACCCAACCTAACCCAACCTAACCTAACCTAACCTAACCTAACCTAACGACGGTTGCAACCGCTTTCACATTAGATATCGAGGTTCCCGACTTGTAATGGTGAAAAACACTGCATCTCACTAAGTGACATTGTTTATTGCGGTTTTACGACGGTTCATATCTTAACCTAACCTAAATTCTCACTTGTATGTAAAAACGCTCTATTACACTGTTTCGTTCACAATTACGATATTTGCCTAACCTCACAGTTTTTCACCAACTTATTGCAGTACAGAACGCTGTATCTCGCTAAATGACATCGTTCTTTAAGGTTTCACAATGCTTGCATGCGCTTTAACGAGAATATCACAATATAGCAGTTTCGCACTTGTAACGGTACAACACGCAGTATTTGGCTTGTTCATGCCGTTTTGTGTGCTTTCACAACATTTCACCTATCGCAGTTTTGTACTCGCAATAAAACAACACTATCTCGTTAGATGACGTCGTTTTTGGTGATTTCACGACGCTACCTAGCTTAAAATAACATAACTCAACCTAACATAACCTTCGCACTTCTATCGTTAGAAAACGTTTTACTCGCTACTTTACAATGCTCTCTACAACATTACGAGGGTTTCATGCGCTTTCACATTAGATATCGCACTTCCCGACTTCTAATGGTGAAAAACACTGCATCTCACTAAGTGACATTGTTTAATGCGGTTTTACGACTGTTCATATCTTAACCTAACCTAACATTCTCACTTGTATCTAAAAACGCTCTATTACAGTGTTTGGTTCACATTTACGATATTTGCATGACCTAACAGTTTTTCACCAACTTATTACAGTACAGAACGCTCTATCTCGCTAAATAACATCATTCTTTAAGGTTTCATGATGGTTGCATGCGCTTTAACGAGAATATCACAAAACAGCAGTTTCGCACTTGTAATGGTACAACACGCAGTATTTGGCTTGTTCATGCCGTTTTGTGTGCTTTCACATTTCACCTATCGCAGTTTAGTACTCGCAATAAAACAACACCATCTCTTTAGATGACGTCCTTTTTGGTGGTTTCACGACGCTACATAGCTTCAGCTAACTCAACCTAACATAAACTTCGCACTTCTATCATTAGAAAACGTTTTACTCGCTACTTTACAATGCTCTCTACAACATTACGACGGTTTCATGCGCTTTCACATTAGATATCGCACTTCCCGACTTCTAATGGTGAAAAACACTGCATCTCACTAAGTGACATTGTTTAATGCGGTTTTACGACTGTTCATATCTTAACCTAACCTAACATTCTCACTTGTATCTAAAAACGCTCTATTACAGTGTTTGGTTCACATTTACGATATTTGCATGACCTAACAGTTTTTCACCAACTTATTACAGTACAGAACGCTCTATCTCGCTAAATAACATCATTCTTTAAGGTTTCATGATGGTTGCATGCGCTTTAACAAGAATATCACAACATAGCAGTTTCGCACTTGTAACGGTACAACACGCAGTATTTGGCTTGTTCATGCCGTTTTGTGTGCTTTCACAACATTTCACCTATCACAGTTTCGTACTCGCAATAAAACAACACTATCTCGTTAGATGACGTCGTTTTTCTGGTTTCACGATGCTACCTAGCTTAAACTAACATAACTCAACCTAACATAACCTTCGCACTTCTATCGTTAGAAAACGTTTTACTCGCTAATTTACATTGCTTTCTACAACATTACGACGGTTTCAAGCGCTTTCATAATAGATATCGCAGTTCCCGACTTGTAATGGTGAAAAACACTGCATCTCACTAAGTGACATTGTTTAATGCGGCTTTACGGCGGTTCATATCTTAACCTAACCTAACCTAACCTTACCTAACCTAACTTAAACTAACCTAACCTAACCTAACCTAACCTGACCTAACCTAACCTAACCTAACCTAACCCAACCCAACCCAACCTAACCTAGCCTAAACTAACCTAACCTAACCTAACCTAACCTAACCCAACCCAACCAAACCTAACCTAACCTAACCTAACCTAACCCAACCCAACCCAACCCAACCTAACCTAACCTAACCTAACCTAACCTAACCTAACCTAACCTAACCTAACCCAACCCAACCCAACCCAACCTAACCTAACCTAACCTAACCAAACCTAACCTAACCTAACCTAACCTTACCTAACCTAACCTATCCTAACCTAACGTAACGTAACCTAACCTAACCTAACCAAACCTAACGTAATCTAACCCAACCCAACCTAACCTAACCCAACCCAACACAACCCAGCCCAACCTAACCTAACCTAACCTAACGACGGTTGCAAGCGCTTTCACGTTAGATATCGCACTTCCCGACTTGTAATGGTGAAAAACACTGCATCTCACTAAGTGACATTGTTTAATGCAGTTTTACGACGGTTCATATCTTAACCTAACCTAACCTAACCTTACCTAACCTAACCTTAACTAACCTAACCTAACCTAACCTGACCTAACCTAACCTTACCTAACCTAACCCAACCCAACCCAACCTAACCTAGCCTAAACTAACCTAACCTAACCTAACTTAACCTAACCTAACCCAACCCAACCCAACCTAACCTAACCTAACCTAACCCAACCCAACCCAACCCAACCTAACCTAACCTATTCTAACCCAACCTAACCTAACCCAACCTAACCTAACCCAACCCAACCCAACCCACCCTAACCTAACCTAACGACGGTTGCAACCGCTTTCACATTAGATATCGAGGTTCCCGACTTGTAATGGTGAAAAACACTGCATCTCACTAAGTGACATTGTTTAATGCGGTTTTACGACGGTTCATATCTTAACCTAACCTAACATTCTCACTTGTATGTAAAAACGCTCTATTACACTGTTTCGTTCACAATTACGATATTTGCCTAACCTCACAGTTTTTCACCAACTTATTGCAGTACAGAACGCTGTATCTCGCTAAATGACATCGTTCTTTAAGGTTTCACGATGCTTGCATGCGCTTTAACGAGAATATCACAATATAGCAGTTTCGCACTTGTAACGGTACAACACGCAGTATTTGGCTTGTTCATGCCGTTTTGTATGCTTTCACAACATTTCACCTATTGCAGTTTCATACATGCAATAAAACAACACTATCTCGTTAGATGACGTCCTTTTTGGTGGTTTCACGACGCTACCTAGCTTAAACTAACATAACTCAACCTAACATAACCTTCGCACTTCTATCATTAGAAAACGCTTTACTCGCTACTTTACAATGCTCTCTACAACATTACGACAGTTTCATGCGCTTTCACAATAGATATCGAAGTTCCCGATTTGTAATGGTGAAAAACACTGCATCTCACTAAGTGACATTGTTTAATGCGGCTTTACGACGGTTCATATCTTTAACCTAACCTAACCTAACCTAACCTTACCTGACCTAACTTAAGCTAACCTAACCTAACCTAACCTAACCTGACCTAACCTAACCGAACCTAACCTAACCCAACCCACCCAACCTAACCTAACCTAGCCTAACCTAACCCAACCCAACCCAACCTAACCTAACCTAACCTATTCTAACCCAACCTAAGCTAACCTAACCTAACCTAACCCAACCCAACCCAACCCAACCCAACCCAACCTAATCTAACCTAACTTAACCAAACCTAACCTAACCTAACCTAACCTTACCTAACCTAACCTAACCTTACCTAACCTAACCTAACCTAACCTATCTTAACCTAACCTAACCTAACCTAACCTAACCTAACGTAACCTAACCTAACCTAACCCAACCTAACCTAACCTAACCCAACCCAACCCAACCCAACCTAATCTAACCTAACCCAACCCAACACAACCTAACCTAACCTAACCTAACCTAACGACGGTTGCAAGCGCTTTCACATTAGATATCGCAGTTCCCGACTTGTAATGGTGAAAAACACTGCATCTCACTAAGTGACATTGTTTAATGCGGTTTTACGACGGTTCATATCTTAACCTAACCTAACATTCGCACTTGTATCCAAAAACGCTCTATTACACTGTTTCGTTCACAATTACGATATCAGCATAACCTCACAGTTTTTCAGCAACTTATTGCAGTACAGAACGCTGTATCTCGCTAAATGACATCGTTCTTTAAGGTTTCACGATGCTTGCATGCGCTTTAACGAGAATATCACAATATAGCAGTTTCGCACTTGTAACGGTACAACACGCAGTATTTGGCTTGTTCATGCCGTTTTGTATGCTTTCACAACATTTCACTATTGCAGTTTCATACATGCAATAAAACAACACTATCTCGTTAGATGACGTCCTTTTTGGTGGTTTCACGACGCTACCTAGCTTAAACTAACATAACTCAACCTAACATAACCTTCGCACTTCTATCGTTAGAAAACGCTTTACTCGCTACTTTACAATGCTCTCTACAACATTACGACAGTTTCATGCGCTTTCACAATAGATATCGCAGTTCCCGATTTGTAATGGTGAAAAACACTGCATCTCACTAAGTGACATTGTTTAATGCGGCTTTACGGCGGTTCATATCTTAACCTAACCTAACATTTGCACTTGTATCTAAAAACGCTCTATTACACTGTTTCGTTCACATTTAAGATATTTGCATGACCTCACAGTTTTTCACCAACTTAGTACAGTACAGAACACTCACTAACTCGCTAAATGACATCGTTTTTTAAGGTTTCACGATGCTTGCATGCGCTTTAACCTGAATATCACAACATAGCAGTTTCGCACTTGTAACGGTACAACGCGCAGTATTGGGCTTGTTCTTGCCGTTTTGTGTGCTTTCACAACATTTCACCTATCGCAGTTTCGTACTCGCAATAAAACAACACTATCTCGTTAGATGACGTCGTTTTTGGTGGTTTGACAACGCTACCTAGCTTAAACTAACATAACTACACCTAACATAACCTTTGCACTTCTATCGTTAGAAAACGTTTTACTCGCTACTTCACATTGCTTTCTACAACATTACGACGGTTTCAAGCGCTTTCACAATAGATATCGCAGTTACCGACTTGTAATGGTGAAAAACACTGCATCTCACTAAGTGACATTGTTTGATGCGGTTTTACGATGGTTCATATCTTAACCTAACCTAACCTAACCTTACCTAACCTAACCTAACCTAACCAAACTTAACCTAACCTAACCTAACCCAACCCAACCCAACCCAACCTAACCTAACCTAGCCTTACCTAACCTAACCTAACCTAACCCAACCCAACCCCACCTAACCCAACCCAACCCAACCCAACCTAACCCAACCTAACCTAACCTAACCCAAACCAACCCAACCCAACCCAACCCAACCTAACCTAACCTAACCTAACCTAACCTTACTTAACCTAACCTAACCTAACCTAACGTAACCTAGCCTAACCTAACCTAACGTAACCTAACCTAACCTAACCTAACCCAACCTAACCCAACCCAACCCAACCCAACCTAACCTAACCCAACCCAACCCAACCTAACCCAACCTAACCTAACCTAACCTAACCCAACCTAACCAAACCTAACCCAACCCAACCCAACCCAACCCAACCTAACCTAACCCAACCCAACCCAACCTAACCCAACCTAACCTAACCTAACCTAACCTAACGACGGTTGCAAGCGCTTTCACATTAGATATCGCAGTTCCCGACTTGTAAAAGTGAAAAACACTGCATCTCCCTAAGTGACATTGGTCAATGCGGTTTTACGACGGTTCATATCTTAACATAACCTAACACTCCCACTCTTATCTAAAAACGCTCTATTACACTGTTTCGTTGACAAATACGATATTTGCATAACCTCACAGTTATTCACCTACTTATTGCAGTACAGAACACTGTCTCTCGCTAAATGACATCGTTCTTTAAGGTTTCACGATGCTTGCATGCGCTTTAACGAGAATATAACACTATCGCAGTTTCGCACTTGAAACGGTACAACACGCAGTACCTGGCTAGTGCATGCCGTTTTGTGTCCTTTCACAATATTTGACCTATCGCAGTTTCGTAGTCGCAATAAAACAACACTATCTCATTAAATGACGTCGTTTTTGGTGGTTTCACGACGCTACCTAGCTTAAACTAACTCAACCTAACATAACCTTCGCACTTCTATTGTTAGAAAACGTTTTACTCGCTACTTTACAATGCTTTCTACAACATTACGACGGTTTCATGCGATTTACCATAAGATATCGCAGTTCCCGACTTGTAATGGTGAAAAACACTGCATCTAACTAGGTGACATTGTTTATTGTGGTTTTTCGACAGTTCATATCTTAACCTAACCTAACCTAACCTTACCTAACCTAACGTAACCTAACCTAACTTAACCTAACCTAACCTAACCTAACCCAACCCAACCCAGCCCAACCAAACCTAACCTAACCCAACCCAAACCAACCGAAGCCAACCTAACCTAACCTAACCTAACCTAACCCAACCTAACCTAACCTAACCCAACCCAACCCAACCCAACCTAACCTAACCTAACCAAACCTAACCTAACCCAACCCAACCTAACCTAACCTAACCTAACCCAACCCAACCCAACCCAACCTAACCTAACCTATTCTAACCCAACCTAACCTAACCTAACCTAACCTAACCCAACCCAACCCAACCTAACCTAACCTAACCAAACCCAACCTAACCTAACCTTACCTAACCTTATCTAACCTAACCTATCCTAACCTAACGTAACGTAACCTAACCTTACCTAACCAAACCTAACGTAATCTAACCTAACCTAACCTAACTTAACCTAACCTAACCTAACCTAACCTAACCCAACCCAACCCCACCCAACCCAACCTAACCTAACCTAACCTAACCTAACCCAACCCAACCCAACCCAACCCAACCTAACCTAACCTAACCTAACCTAACCCAACCCAACCCAACCCAACCTAACCTAAACTAACCTAAACTAACCTAACCCAACCCAACCCAACCCAACCTAACCTAACCTAACCCAACCCAAACCAACCCAAGCCAACCTAACCTAGCCTAAACTAACCTAACCTAACCTAACTTAACCTAACCTAACCTAACCCAACCCAACCCAACCTAACCTAACCTAACCTAACCCAACCCAACCCTACCCAACCTAACCTAACCTATTCTAACCCAACCTAACCTAACCCAACCTAACCTAACCCAACCCAACCCACCCTAACCTAACCCAACCCAACCCAACCCAACCTAACCCAACCTAACCTAACCTAACCTAACCTAACCTAACGACGGTTGCAACCGCTTTCACATTAGATATCGAGGTTCCCGACTTGTAATGGTGAAAAACACTGCATCTCACTAAGTGACATTGTTTATTGCGGTTTTACGACGGTTCATATCTTAACCTAACCTAACATTCTCACTCGTATGTAAAAACGCTCTATTACACTGTTTCGTTCACATTTAGGATATTTGCCTAACCTCACAGTTTTTCACCAACTTATTGCAGTACAGAACGCTGTATCTCGCTAAATGACATCGTTCTTTAAGGTTTCACGATGCTTGCATGCGCTTTAACGAGAATATCACAATATAGCAGTTTCGCACTTGTAACGGTACAACACGCAGTATTTGGCTTGTTCATGCCGTTTTGTGTGCTTTCACAACATTTCACCTATCGCAGTTTTGTACTCGCAATAAAACAACACTATCTCGTTAGATGACGTCGTTTTTGGTGGTTTCACGACGCTACCTAGCTTAAAATAACATAACTCAACCTAACATAACCTTCGCACTTCTATCGTTAGAAAACGTTTTACTCGCTACCTTACATTGCTTACTGCAACATCACGACGGTTTCATGCGCTTTCACATTAGATATCGCAGTTCCCGACTTGTAATGGGGAAAAACACTGCATCTAAGTGACATTGTTTAATTCGCTTTTACGACGGTTCATATCTTAACCTAACCTAACATTCGCACTTGTATCTCAAAACGCTCTATTACACTGTTTCGTTCACAATTACGATATTTGCATGACGTCACAGTTTTTCACCAACTTATTACAGTACAGAACGCTCTATCTCGCTAAATAACATCATTCTTTAAGGTTTCACGATGGTTGCATGCGCTTTAACAAGAATATCACAACATAGCAGTTTCGCACTTGTAACGGTACAACACGCAGTATTTGGCTTGTTCATGCCGTTTTGTGTGCTTTCACAACATTTCACCTATCGCAGTTTCGTACTCGCAATAAAACAACACTATCTCGTTAGATGACGTCGTTTTTCTGGTTTCACGATGCTACCTAGCTTAAACTAACATAACTCAACCTAACATAACCTTCGCACTTCTATCGTTAGAAAACGTTTTACTCGCTACTTTACATTGCTTTCTACAACATTACGACGGTTTCAAGCGCTTTCATAATAGATATCGCAGTTCCCGACTTGTAATGGTGAAAAACACTGCATCTCACTAAGTGACATTGTTTAATGCGGCTTTACGGCGGTTCATATCTTAACCTAACCTAACCTGACCTTACCTAACCTAACTTAAACTAACCTAACCTAACCTAACCTAACCTGACCTAACCTAACCTAACCTAACCTAACCCAACCCAACCTAACCTAGCCTAAACTAACCTAACCTAACCTAACCTAACCCAACCCAACCCAACCTAACCTAACCTAACCCAACCCAACCCAACCCAACCTAACCTAACCTATTCTAACCCAACCTAACCTAACCTAACCTAACCCAACCCAACCCAACCCAACCTAACCTAACCTAACCTAACCTTACCTAACCTAACCTATCCTAACCTAACGTAACGTAACCTAACCTAACCTAACCAAACCTAACGTAATCTAACCCAACCCAACCTAACCTAACCCAACCCAACACAACCCAGCCCAACCTAACCTAACCTAACCTAACGACGGTTGCAAGCACTGTCACGTTAGATATCGCAGTTCCCGACTTGTAATGGTGAAAAACACTGCATCTCACTAAGTGACATTGTTTAATGCGGCTTTACGACGGTTCATATCTTAACCTAACCTAACCTGACCTTACCTAACCTAACTTAAACTAACCTAACCTAACCTAACCTAACCTGACCTAACCTAACCTTACCTAACCTAACCCAACCCAACCCAACCTAACCTAGCCTAAACTAACCTAACCTAACCTAACTTAACCTAACCTAACCCAACCCAACCCAACCTAACCTAACCTAACCCAACCCAACCGAACCCAACCTAACCTAACCTATTCTAACCCAACCTAACCTAACCCAACCTAACCTAACCCAACCCAACCCAACCCACCCTAACCTAACCCAACCCAACCCAACCTAACCTAACCTAACCTAACCTGACCTAACGACAGTTGCAACCGCTTTCACATTAGATATCGAGGTTCCCGACTTGTAATGGTGAAAAACACTGCATCTCACTAAGTGACATTGTTTAATGCGGTTTTACGACGGTTCATATCTTAACCTAACCTAACATTCTCACTTGTATGTAAAAACACTCTATTACACTGTTTCGTTCACAATTACGATATTTGCCTAACCTCACAGTTTTTCACCAACTTATTGCAGTACAGAACGCTGTATCTCGCTAAATGACATCGTTCTTTAAGGTTTCACGATGCTTGCATGCGCTTTAACGAGAATATCACAATATAGCAGTTTCGCACTTGTAACGGTACAACACGCAGTATTTGGCTTGTTCATGCCGTTTTGTATGCTTTCACAACATTTCACCTATTGCAGTTTCATACATGCAATAAAACAACACTATCTCGTTAGATGACGTCCTTTTTGGTGGTTTCACGACGCTACCTAGCTTAAACTAACATAACTCAACCTAACATAACCTTCGCACTTCTATCGTTAAAAAACGCTTTACTCGCTACTTTACAATGCTCTCTACAACATTACGACAGTTTCATGCGCTTTCACAATAGATATCGAAGTTCCCGATTTGTAATGGTGAAAAACACTGCATCTCAATAAGTGACATTGTTTAATGCGGCTTTACGACGGTTCATATCTTTAACCTAACCTAACCTAACCTAACCTAACCTTACCTGACCTAACCTAAACTAACCTAACCTAACCTAACCTGACCTAACCTAACCTAACCTAACCCAACCCACCCAAAATAACCTAACCTAGCCTAACCTAACCCAACCCAACCCAACCTAACCTAACCTAACCTATTCTAACCCAACCTAACCTAACCTAACCTAACCCAACCCAACCCAACCCAACCCAACCCAACCTAATCTAACCTAACCTAACCAAACCTAACCTAACCTAACCTAACCTTACCTAACCTAACCTAAACCAACCCAACCCAACCCAACCCAAACAAACCTAACCTAACCTAACCTTACTTAACCTAACCTAACCTAACCTAACGTAACCTAGCCTAACCTAACCTAACGTAACCTAACCTAACCTAACCTAACCCAACCTAACCCAACCCAACCCAACCCAACCTAACCTAACCCAACCCAACCCAACCTAACCCAACCTAACCTAACCTAACCTAACCAAACCCAACCTAACCAAACCTAACCCAACCCAACCCAACCCAACCTAACCTAACCCAACCCAACCCAACCTAACCCAACCTAACCTAACCTAACCTAACCTAACCTAACGACGGTTGCAAGCGCTTTCACATTAGATATCGCAGTTCCCGACTTGTAATGGTAAAAAACACTGCATCTCACTAAGTGACATTGGTCAATGCGGTTTTACGACGGTTCATATCTTAACATAACCTAACACTCCCACTTGTATCTAAAAACGCTCTATTACACTGTTTCATTGACAAATACGATATTTGCATAACCTCACAGTTATTCACCAACTTATTGCAGTGCAGAAAGCTGTATCTCGCTAAATGACATCGTTCTTTAAGGTTTCACGATGCTTGCATGCGCTTTAACGAGAATATAACACTATCGCAGTTTCGCACTTGAAACGGTACAACACGCAGTACCTGGCTAGTGCATGCCGTTTTGTGTCCTTTCACAATATTTGACCTATCGCAGTTTCGTAGTCGCAATAAAACAACACTATCTCATTAAATGACGTCAATTTTGGTGGTTTCACGACGCTACCTAGCTTAAACTAACTCAACCTAACATAACCTTCGCACTTCTATCGTTAGAAAACGTTTTACTCGCTACTTTACAATGCTTTCTACGACATTACGACGGTTTCATGCGATTTACCATAAGATATCGCAGTTCCCGACTTTGAATGGTGAAAAACACTGCATCTCACTAAGTGACATTGTTTAATGCGGTTTTACGATGGTTCATACCTTAACCTAACCTAACCTGACCTAACCTAACCTAACCTAACCTAACCTTACCTAACCTAACTTAACCTAACCTAACCCAACCCAACCTAACCTAAACTAACCTTACCTACCCTAACGTAACCTAACCCAACCCAACCCAACCTAACCTAACCTAACCTAACCTAACCCAACCCAACCCAACCCAACCTAACCTAACCTAACCTAACCAAACCTAACCTAACCTAATCTAACCCAACCCAACCCAACCCAACCTAACCTAACCTAACCTAACTAAACCTAACCTAACCAAACCTAACCTAACCTAACCTAACCTTACCTTACCTAACCTAACCTAACCTAACCTAGCGTAACCTAACCTAACCTAACGTAACCTAACCTAATCTAACCTAACGTAACGTAACCTAACCTAACCTAACCTAACCCAACCTAACCCAACCCAACCCAACCTAACTTAATCCAACCCAAACCAACCTATTCTAACCTAAGCTAACGACGGTTGCAAGCGCTTTCACATTTCATCGCAGTTCCCGACTTGTAATGGTGAGAAACACTGCATCTCACTAAGTGACATTGTTTATTGCGGTTTTAAGACGGTTCATATCTTAACCTAACCTAACATTCGCACTTGTATCTAAAAACGCTCTATTACACTGTTTCGGTCACAATTACAATATTTGCATAACCTCACAGTTTTTCAGCAACTTATTGCAGTACAGAACGCTGTATTTCGCTAAATGACATCGTTCTTTAAGGTTTCACGATGCTTGCATGCTCTTTAACGAGAATATCACAATATAGCAGTTTCGCACTTGTAACGGTATAACACGCAGTATTTTGCTTGTTCATGCCGTTTTGTGTGCTTTCACAGCATTTCACCTATCGCAGTTTCGTACTCGCAATAAAACAACACCATCTCGTTAGATGACGTCGTTTTTGGTGGTTTCACGACGCTACCTAGCTTAAAATAACATAACTCAACCTAACATAACCTTCGCACTTCTATCGTTAGAAAACGTTTTACTCGCTACCTTACATTGCTTACTGCAACATTACGACGGTTTCATGCGCTTTCACATTAGATATCGCAGTTCCCGACTTGTAACGGGGAAAAACACTGCATCTAAGTGACATTGTTTAATTCGCTTTTACGACGGTTCATATCTTAACCTAACCTAACATTCGCACTTGTATCTCAAAACGCTCTATTACACTGTTTCGTTCACAATTACGATATTTGCATGACGTCACAGTTTTTCACCAACTTATTGCAGTACAGAACGCTGTATCTCGCTAAATGACATCGTTCTTTAAGGTTTCACGATGCTTGCATGCGCTTTAACGAGAATATCACAATATAGCAGTTTCGCACTTGTAACGGTACAACACGCAGTATTTGGCTTGTTCATGCCGTTTTGTGTGCTTTCACAACATTTCACCTATCGCAGTTTTGTACTCGCAATAAAACAACACCATCTCGTTAGATGACGTCGTTTTTGGTGGTTTCACGACGCTACATAGCTTAAGCTAACTCAACCTAAAATAAACTTCACACTTCTATCGTTAGAAAACGTTTTACTCGCTACCTTACATTGCTTACTGCAACATTACGACGGTTTCATGCGCTTTCACATTAGATATCGCACTTCCCGACTTCTAATGGTGAAAAACACTGCATCTCACTAAGTGACATTGTTTAATGCGGTTTTACGACGGTTCATATCTTAACCTAACCTAACATTCTCACTTGTATCTAAAAACGCTCTATTACAGTGTTTGGTTCACAATTACGATATTTGCATGACCTAACAGTTTTTCACCAACTTATTACAGTACAGAACGCTCTATCTCGCTAAATAACATCATTCTTTAAGGTTTCACGATGGTTGCATGCGCTTTAACAAGAATATCACAACATAGCAGTTTCGCACTTGTAACGGTACAACACGCAGTATTTGGCTTGTTCATGCCGTTTTGTGTGCTTTCACAACATTTCACCTATCGCAGTTTCGTACTCGCAATAAAACAACACTATCTCGTTAGATGACGTCGTTTTTCTGGTTTCACGATGCTACCTAGCTTAAACTAACATAACTCAACCTAACATAACCTTCGCACTTCTATCGTTAGAAAACGTTTTACTCGCTACTTTACATTGCTTTCTACAACATTACGACGGTTTCAAGCGCTTTCATAATAGATATCGCAGTTCCCGACTTGTAATGGTGAAAAACACTGCATCTCACTAAGTGACATTGTTTAATGCGGCTTTACGGCGGTTCATATCTTAACCTAACCTAACCTGACCTTACCTAACCTAACTTAAACTAACCTAACCTAACCTAACCTGACCTAACCTAACCTAACCTAACCTAACCCAACCCAACCTAACCTAGCCTAAACTAACCTAACCTAACCTAACCTAACCCAACCCAACCCAACCTAACCTAACCTAACCTAACCTAACCCAACCCAACCCAACCCAACCTAACCTAACCTATTCTAACCCAACCTAACCTAACCTAACCTAACCCAACCCAACCCAACCCAACCTAACCTAACCTAACCTAACCTAACCTTACCTAACCTAACCTATCCTAACCTAACGTAACGTAACCTAACCTAACCTAACCAAACCTAACGTAATCTAACCCAACCCAACCTAACCTAACCCAACCCAACACAACCCAGCCCAACCTAACCTAACCTAACCTAACGACGGTTGCAAGCGCTGTCACGTTAGATATCGCAGTTCCCGACTTGTAATGGTGAAAAACACTGCATCTCACTAAGTGACATTGTTTAATGCGGCTTTACGACGGTTCATATCTTAACCTAACCTAACCTGACCTTACCTAACCTAACTTAAACTAACCTAACCTAACCTAACCTAACCTGACCTAACCTAACCTTACCTAACCTAACCCAACCCAACCCAACCTAACCTAGCCTAAACTAACCTAACCTAACCTAACTTAACCTAACCTAACCCAACCCAACCCAACCTAACCTAACCTAACCCAACCCAACCGAACCCAACCTAACCTAACCTATTCTAACCCAACCTAACCTAACCCAACCTAACCTAACCCAACCCAACCCAACCCACCCTAACCTAACCCAACCCAACCCAACCTAACCTAACCTAACCTAACCTGACCTAACGACAGTTGCAACCGCTTTCACATTAGATATCGAGGTTCCCGACTTGTAATGGTGAAAAACACTGCATCTCACTAAGTGACATTGTTTAATGCGGTTTTACGACGGTTCATATCTTAACCTAACCTAACATTCTCACTTGTATGTAAAAACACTCTATTACACTGTTTCGTTCACAATTACGATATTTGCCTAACCTCACAGTTTTTCACCAACTTATTGCAGTACAGAACGCTGTATCTCGCTAAATGACATCGTTCTTTAAGGTTTCACGATGCTTGCATGCGCTTTAACGAGAATATCACAATATAGCAGTTTCGCACTTGTAACGGTACAACACGCAGTATTTGGCTTGTTCATGCCGTTTTGTATGCTTTCACAACATTTCACCTATTGCAGTTTCATACATGCAATAAAACAACACTATCTCGTTAGATGACGTCCTTTTTGGTGGTTTCACGACGCTACCTAGCTTAAACTAACATAACTCAACCTAACATAACCTTCGCACTTCTATCGTTAAAAAACGCTTTACTCGCTACTTTACAATGCTCTCTACAACATTACGACAGTTTCATGCGCTTTCACAATAGATATCGAAGTTCCCGATTTGTAATGGTGAAAAACACTGCATCTCAATAAGTGACATTGTTTAATGCGGCTTTACGACGGTTCATATCTTTAACCTAACCTAACCTAACCTAACCTAACCTTACCTGACCTAACCTAAACTAACCTAACCTAACCTAACCTGACCTAACCTAACCTAACCTAACCCAACCCACCCAAAATAACCTAACCTAGCCTAACCTAACCCAACCCAACCCAACCTAACCTAACCTAACCTATTCTAACCCAACCTAAGCTAACCTAACCTAACCTAACCTAACCCAACCCAACCCAACCCAACCCAACCCAACCTAATCTAACCTAACCTAACCAAACCTAACCTAACCTAACCTAACCTTACCTAACCTAACCTAAACCAACCCAACCCAACCCAACCCAACCAAACCTAACCTAACCTAACCTTACTTAACCTAACCTAACCTAACCTAACGTAACCTAGCCTAACCTAACCTAACGTAACCTAACCTAACCTAACCTAACCCAACCTAACCCAACCCAACCCAACCCAACCTAACCTAACCCAACCCAACCCAACCTAACCCAACCTAACCTAACCTAACCTAACCAAACCCAACCTAACCAAACCTAACCCAACCCAACCCAACCCAACCTAACCTAACCCAACCCAACCCAACCTAACCCAACCTAACCTAACCTAACCTAACCTAACCTAACGACGGTTGCAAGCGCTTTCACATTAGATATCGCAGTTCCCGACTTGTAATGGTAAAAAACACTGCATCTCACAAAGTGACATTGGTCAATGCGGTTTTACGACGGTTCATATCTTAACATAACCTAACACTCCCACTTGTATCTAAAAACGCTCTATTACACTGTTTCATTGACAAATACGATATTTGCATAACCTCACAGTTATTCACCAACTTATTGCAGTACAGAAAGCTGTATCTCGCTAAATGACATCGTTCTTTAAGGTTTCACGATGCTTGCATGCGCTTTAACGAGAATATAACACTATCGCAGTTTCGCACTTGAAACGGTACAACACGCAGTACCTGGCTAGTGCATGCCGTTTTGTGTCCTTTCACAATATTTGACCTATCGCAGTTTCGTAGTCGCAATAAAACAACACTATCTCATTAAATGACGTCAATTTTGGTGGTTTCACGACGCTACCTAGCTTAAACTAACTCAACCTAACATAACCTTCGCACTTCTATCGTTAGAAAACGTTTTACTCGCTACTTTACAATGCTTTCTACGACATTACGACGGTTTCATGCGATTTACCATAAGATATCGCAGTTCCCGACTTTGAATGGTGAAAAACACTGCATCTCACTAAGTGACATTGTTTAATGCGGTTTTACGATGGTTCATACCTTAACCTAACCTAACCTGACCTAACCTAACCTAACCTAACCTAACCTTACCTAACCTAACTTAACCTAACCTAACCCAACCCAACCTAACCTAAACTAACCTTACCTACCCTAACGTAGCCTAACCCAACCCAACCCAACCTAACCTAACCTAACCTAACCCAACCCAACCCAACCTAACCTAACCTAACCTAACCAAACCTAACCTAACCTAATCTAACCCAACCCAACCCAACCCAACCTAACCTAACCTAACCTAACTAAACCTAACCTAACCAAACCTAACCTAACCTAACCTAACCTAACCTTACCTTACCTAACCTAACCTAACCTAACCTAGCGTAACCTAACCTAACCTAACGTAACCTAACCTAATCTAACCTAACGTAACGTAACCTAACCTAACCTAACCTAACCCAACCTAACCCAACCCAACCCAACCTAACTTAATCCAACCCAAACCAACCTATTCTAACCTAAGCTAACGACGGTTGCAAGCGCTTTCACATTTCATCGCAGTTCCCGACTTGTAATGGTGAGAAACACTGCATCTCACTAAGTGACATTGTTTATTGCGGTTTTAAGACGGTTCATATCTTAACCTAACCTAACATTCGCACTTGTATCTAAAAACGCTCTATTACACTGTTTCGGTCACAATTACAATATTTGCATAACCTCACAGTTTTTCAGCAACTTATTGCAGTACAGAACGCTGTATTTCGCTAAATGACATCGTTCTTTAAGGTTTCACGATGCTTGCATGCTCTTTAACGAGAATATCACAATATAGCAGTTTCGCACTTGTAACGGTATAACACGCAGTATTTTGCTTGTTCATGCCGTTTTGTGTGCTTTCACAGCATTTCACCTATCGCAGTTTCGTACTCGCAATAAAACAACACTATCACGTTAGATGACGTCGTTTTTGGTGGTTTCACGACGCTACCTAGCTTAAACTAAGATAACTCAACCTAACATAACCTTCGCACTTCTGTCGTTAGAAAACGTTTTACTCGCTACTTTACAATGCTCTCTACAACATTACGACAGTTTCATGCGCTTTCACAATAGATATCGAAGTTCCCGATTTGTAATGGTGAAAAACACTGCATCTCACTAAGTGACATTGTTTAATGCGGCTTTACGACGGTTCATATCTTTAACCTAACCTAACCTAACCTAACCTTACCTGACCTAACTTAAACTAACCTAACCTAACCTAACCTAACCTGACCTAACCTAACCGAACCTAACCTAACCCAACCCACCCAACCTAACCTAACCTAGCCTAACCTAACCCAACCCAACCCAACCTAACCTAACCTAACCTATTCTAACCCAACCTAAGCTAACCTAACCTAACCTAACCCAACCCAACCCAACCCAACCTAATCTAACCTAACTTGACCAAACCTAACCTAACCTAACCTAACCTTACCTAACCTAACCTAACCTAACCTATCCTAACCTAACGTAACCTAACCTAACCTAACCTAACGTAACCTAACCTAACCTAACCCAACCTAACCTAACCTAACCCAACCCAACCCAACCCAACCTAATCTAACCTAACCCAACCCAACACAACCTAACCTAACCTAACCTAACCTAACGACGGTTGCAAGCGCTTTCACATTAGATATCGCAGTTCCCGACTTGTAATGGTTAAAAACACTGCATCTCACTAAGTGACATTGTTTAATGCGGTTTTACGACGGTTCATATCTTAACCTAACCTAACATTCGCACTTGTATCCAAAAACGCTCTATTACACTGTTTCGTTCACAATTACGATATAAGCATAACCTCACAGTTTTTCAGCAACTTATTGCAGTACAGAACGCTGTATCTCGCTAAATGACATCGTTCTTTAAGGTTTCACGATGCTTGCATGCGCTTTAACGAGAATATCACAATATAGCAGTTTCGCACTTGTAACGGTACAACACGCAGTATTTGGCTTGTTCATGCCGTTTTGTATGCTTTCACAACATTTCACCTATTGCAGTTTCATACATGCAATAAAACAACACTATCTCGTTAGATGACGTCCTTTTTGGTGGTTTCACGACGCTACCTAGCTTAAACTAACATAACTCAACCTAACATAACCTTTGCACTTCTATCGTTAGAAAACGTTTTACTCGCTACTTCACATTGCTTTCTACAACATTACGACGGTTTCAAGCGCTTTCACAATAGATATCGCAGTTACCTACTTGTAATGGTGAAAAACACTGCATCTCACTAAGTGACATTGTTTGATGCGGTTTTACGATGGTTCATATCTTAACCTAACCTAACCTAACCTTACCTAACCTAACCTAACCTAACCAAACTTAACCTAACCTAACCTAACCCAACCCAACCCAACCCAACCTAACCTAACCCAGCCTTACCTAACCTAACCTAACCTAACCCAACCCAACCCCACCTAACCCAACCCAACCCAACCCAACCTAACCCAACCTAACCTAACCTAACCCAAACCAACCCAACCCAACCCCACCCAACCTAACCTAACCTAACCTAACCTAACCTTACTTAACCTAACCTAACCTAACCTAACGTAACCTAGCCTAACCTAACCTAACGTAACCTAACCTAACCTAACCTAACCCAACCTAACCCAACCCAACCCAACCCAACCTAACCTAACCCAACCCAACCCAACCTAACCCAACCTAACCTAACCTAACCTAACCCAACCTAACCAAACCTAACCCAACCCAACCCAACCCAACCCAACCTAACCTAACCCAACCCAACCCAACCTAACCCAACCTAACCTAACCTAACCTAACCTAACCTAACCTAACGACGGTTGCAAGTGCTTTCACATTAGATATCGCAGTTCCCGACTTGTAAAAGTGAAAAACACTGCATCTCCCTAAGTGACATTGGTCAATGCGGTTTTACGACGGTTCATATCTTAACATAACCTAACACTCCCACTCTTATCTAAAAACGCTCTATTACACTGTTTCGTTGACAAATACGATATTTGCATAACCTCACAGTTATTCACCTACTTATTGCAGTACAGAACACTGTATCTCGCTAAATGACATCGTTCTTTAAGGTTTCACGATGCTTGCATGCGCTTTAACGAGAATATAACACTATCGCAGTTTCGCACTTGAAACGGTACAACACGCAGTACCTGGCTAGTGCATGCCGTTTTGTGTCCTTTCACAATATTTGACCTATCGCAGTTTCGTAGTCGCAATAAAACAACACTATCTCATTAAATGACGTCGTTTTTGGTGGTTTCACGACGCTACCTAGCTTAAACTAACTCAACCTAACATAACCTTCGCACTTCTATTGTTAGAAAACGTTTTACTCGCTACTTTACAATGCTTTCTACAACATTACGACGGTTTCATGCGATTTACCATAAGATATCGCAGTTCCCGACTTGTAATGGTGACAAACACTGCATCTCACTAAGTGACATTGTTTAATGCGGTTTTACGATGGTTCATATCTTAACCTAACCTAACCTGACCTAACCTAACCTAACCTAACCTAACCTTACCTAACCTAACCTAACCTAACCTAACTTAACCTAACCTAACCTAACCTAACTTAACCTAACCTAACCTAACCTAACCTAACCCAACCCAACCCCACCCAACCCAACCTAACCTAACCTAACCTAACCTAACCCAACCCAACCCAACCCAACCCAACCTAACCTAACCTAACCTAACCCAACCCAACCCAACCCAACCTAACCTAAACTAACCTAACCTAACCTAACCCAACCCAACCCAACCTAACCTAACCTAACCCAACCCAACCCAACCCAAGCCAACCTAACCTAACCTAACCTAACCCAACCTAACCTAACCTAATCCAACCCAACCCAACCCAACCTAACCTAACCTAACCAAACCTAACCTAACCCAACCCAACCTATTCTAACCTAACCTAACCCAACCCAACCCAACCCAACCTAACCTATTCTAACCCAACCTAACCTAACCTAACCTAACCTAACCCAACCCAACCCAACCTAACCTAACCTAACCTAACCTAACCAAACCCAACCTAACCTAACCTAACCTAACCTTACCTAACCTAACCTATCCTAACCTAACGTAACGTAACCTAACCTTACCTAACCAAACCTAACGTAAACTAACCCAACCCAACCTAACCTAACCCAACCCAACACAACCCTGCCCAACCTAACCTAACCTAACCTAACGACGGTTGCAAGCGCTTTCACGTTAGATATCGCAGTTCCCGATTTGTAATGGTGAAAAACACTGCATCTCACTAAGTGACATTGTTTAATGCGGCTTTACGACGGTTCATATCTTAACCTAACCTAACATTTGCACTTGTATCTAAAAACGCTCTATTACACTGTTCCGTTCACAATTAAGATATTTGCATGACCTCACAGTTTTTCACCAACTTAGTACAGTACAGAACACTCACTAACTCGCTAAATGACATCGTTCTTTAAGGTTTCACGATGCTTGCATGCGCTTTAACCTGAATATCACAACATAGCAGTTTCGCACTTGTAACGGTACAACACGCAGTATTTGGCTTGTTCATGCCGTTTTGTGTGCTTTCACAATATTTCACCTATCGCAGTTTCGTACTCGCAATAAAACAACACTATCTCGTTAGATGACGTCGTTTTTGGTGGTTTGACAACGCTACCTAGCTTAAACTAACATAACTACACCTAACATAACCTTTGCACTTCTATCGTTAGAAAACGTTTTACTCGCTACTTCACATTGCTTTCTACAACATTACGACGGTTTCAAGCGCTTTCACAATAGATATCGCAGTTACCGACTTGTAATGGTGAAAAACACTGCATCTCACTAAGTGACATTGTTTGATGCGGTTTTACGATGGTTCATATCTTAACCTAACCTAACCTAACCTTACCTAACCTAACCTAACCTAACCAAACTTAACCTAACCTAACCTAACCCAACCCAACCCAACCCAACCCAACCTAACCTAACCTAACCTTACCTAAACTAACCTAACCTAACCCAACCCAACCCCACCTAACCCAACCCAACCCAACCCAACCTAACCCAACCTAACCTAACCTAACCCAAACCAACCCAAGCCAACCCAACCCAACCTAACCTAACCTAACCTAACCTAACCTAACCTTACTTAACCTAACCTAACCAAACCTAACGTAACCTAGCCTAACCTAACCTAACGTAACCTAACCTAACCTAACCCAACCTAACCCAACCCAACCCAACCCAACCTAACCTAACCCAACCCAACCCAACCTAACCCAACCTAAGCTAACCTAACCTAACCCAACCTAACCAAACCTAACCCAACCCAACCCAACCCAACCCAACCTAACCTAACCCAACCCAACCCAACCTAACCCAACCTAACCTAACCTAACCTAACCTAACGACGGTTGCAAGCGCTTTCACATTAGATATCGCAGTTCCCGACTTGTAATGGTGAAAAACACTGAATCTCACTAAGTGACATTGGTCAATGCGGTTTTACGACGGTTCATATCTTAACATAACCTAACACTCCCACTTGCATCTAAAAACGCTCTATTACACTGTTTCGTTGACAAATACGATATTTGCATAACCTCACAGTTATTCACCAACTTATTGCAGTACAGAACACTGTATCTCGCTAAATGACATCGTTCTTTAAGGTTTCACGATGCTTGCATGCGCTTTAACGAGAATATAACACTATCGCAGTTTCGCACTTGAAACGGTACAACACGCAGTACCTGGCTAGTGCATGCCGTTTTGTGTCCTTTCACAATATTTGACCTATCGCAGTTTCGTAGTCGCAATAAAACAACACTATCTCATTAAATTACGTCGTTTTTGGTGGTTTCACGACGCTACCTAGCTTAAACTAACTCAACCTAACATAACCTTCGCACTTCTATCGTTAGAAAACGTTTTACTCGCTACTTTACAATGCTTTCTACGACATTACGACGGTTTCATGCGATTTACCATAAGATATCGCAGTTCCCGACTTTGAATGGTGAAAAACACTGCATCTCACTAAGTGACATTGTTTAATGCGGTTTTACGATGGTTCATACCTTAACCTAACCTAACCTGACCTAACCTAACCTAACCTAACCTAACCTTACCTAACCTAACTTAACCTAACCTAACCCAACCCAACCTAACCTAAACTAACCTTACCTACCCTAACGTAGCCTAACCCAACCCAACCCAACCTAACCTAACCTAACCTAACCCAACCCAACCCAACCTAACCTAACCTAACCTAACCAAACCTAACCTAACCTAATCTAACCCAACCCAACCCAACCCAACCTAACCTAACCTAACCTAACTAAACCTAACCTAACCAAACCTAACCTAACCTAACCTAACCTAACCTTACCTTACCTAACCTAACCTAACCTAACCTAGCGTAACCTAACCTAACCTAACGTAACCTAACCTAATCTAACCTAACGTAACGTAACCTAACCTAACCTAACCTAACCCAACCTAACACAACCCAACCCAACCTAACTTAATCCAACCCAAACCAACCTATTCTAACCTAAGCTAACGACGGTTGCAAGCGCTTTCACATTTCATCGCAGTTCCCGACTTGTAATGGTGAGAAACACTGCATCTCACTAAGTGACATTGTTTATTGCGGTTTTAAGACGGTTCATATCTTAACCTAACCTAACATTCGCACTTGTATCTAAAAACGCTCTATTACACTGTTTCGGTCACAATTACAATATTTGCATAACCTCACAGTTTTTCAGCAACTTATTGCAGTACAGAACGCTGTATTTCGCTAAATGACATCGTTCTTTAAGGTTTCACGATGCTTGCATGCTCTTTAACGAGAATATCACAATATAGCAGTTTCGCACTTGTAACGGTATAACACGCAGTATTTTGCTTGTTCATGCCGTTTTGTGTGCTTTCACAGCATTTCACCTATCGCAGTTTCGTACTCGCAATAAAACAACACTATCACGTTAGATGACGTCGTTTTTGGTGGTTTCACGACGCTACCTAGCTTAAACTAAGATAACTCAACCTAACATAACCTTCGCACTTCTGTCGTTAGAAAACGTTTTACTCGCTACTTTACAATGCTCTCTACAACATTACGACAGTTTCATGCGCTTTCACAATAGATATCGAAGTTCCCGATTTGTAATGGTGAAAAACACTGCATCTCACTAAGTGACATTGTTTAATGCGGCTTTACGACGGTTCATATCTTTAACCTAACCTAACCTAACCTAACCTTACCTGACCTAACTTAAACTAACCTAACCTAACCTAACCTAACCTGACCTAACCTAACCGAACCTAACCTAACCCAACCCACCCAACCTAACCTAACCTAGCCTAACCTAACCCAACCCAACCCAACCTAACCTAACCTAACCTATTCTAACCCAACCTAAGCTAACCTAACCTAACCTAACCCAACCCAACCCAACCCAACCTAATCTAACCTAACTTGACCAAACCTAACCTAACCTAACCTAACCTTACCTAACCTAACCTAACCTAACCTATCCTAACCTAACGTAACCTAACCTAACCTAACCTAACGTAACCTAACCTAACCTAACCCAACCTAACCTAACCTAACCCAACCCAACCCAACCCAACCTAATCTAACCTAACCCAACCCAACACAACCTAACCTAACCTAACCTAACCTAACGACGGTTGCAAGCGCTTTCACATTAGATATCGCAGTTCCCGACTTGTAATGGTTAAAAACACTGCATCTCACTAAGTGACATTGTTTAATGCGGTTTTACGACGGTTCATATCTTAACCTAACCTAACATTCGCACTTGTATCCAAAAACGCTCTATTACACTGTTTCGTTCACAATTACGATATAAGCATAACCTCACAGTTTTTCAGCAACTTATTGCAGTACAGAACGCTGTATCTCGCTAAATGACATCGTTCTTTAAGGTTTCACGATGCTTGCATGCGCTTTAACGAGAATATCACAATATAGCAGTTTCGCACTTGTAACGGTACAACACGCAGTATTTGGCTTGTTCATGCCGTTTTGTATGCTTTCACAACATTTCACCTATTGCAGTTTCATACATGCAATAAAACAACACTATCTCGTTAGATGACGTCCTTTTTGGTGGTTTCACGACGCTACCTAGCTTAAACTAACATAACTCAACCTAACATAACCTTTGCACTTCTATCGTTAGAAAACGTTTTACTCGCTACTTCACATTGCTTTCTACAACATTACGACGGTTTCAAGCGCTTTCACAATAGATATCGCAGTTACCTACTTGTAATGGTGAAAAACACTGCATCTCACTAAGTGACATTGTTTGATGCGGTTTTACGATGGTTCATATCTTAACCTAACCTAACCTAACCTTACCTAACCTAACCTAACCTAACCAAACTTAACCTAACCTAACCTAACCCAACCCAACCCAACCCAACCTAACCTAACCCAGCCTTACCTAACCTAACCTAACCTAACCCAACCCAACCCCACCTAACCCAACCCAACCCAACCCAACCTAACCCAACCTAACCTAACCTAACCCAAACCAACCCAACCCAACCCCACCCAACCTAACCTAACCTAACCTAACCTAACCTTACTTAACCTAACCTAACCTAACCTAACGTAACCTAGCCTAACCTAACCTAACGTAACCTAACCTAACCTAACCTAACCCAACCTAACCCAACCCAACCCAACCCAACCTAACCTAACCCAACCCAACCCAACCTAACCCAACCTAACCTAACCTAACCTAACCCAACCTAACCAAACCTAACCCAACCCAACCCAACCCAACCCAACCTAACCTAACCCAACCCAACCCAACCTAACCCAACCTAACCTAACCTAACCTAACCTAACCTAACCTAACGACGGTTGCAAGTGCTTTCACATTAGATATCGCAGTTCCCGACTTGTAAAAGTGAAAAACACTGCATCTCCCTAAGTGACATTGGTCAATGCGGTTTTACGACGGTTCATATCTTAACATAACCTAACACTCCCACTCTTATCTAAAAACGCTCTATTACACTGTTTCGTTGACAAATACGATATTTGCATAACCTCACAGTTATTCACCTACTTATTGCAGTACAGAACACTGTATCTCGCTAAATGACATCGTTCTTTAAGGTTTCACGATGCTTGCATGCGCTTTAACGAGAATATAACACTATCGCAGTTTCGCACTTGAAACGGTACAACACGCAGTACCTGGCTAGTGCATGCCGTTTTGTGTCCTTTCACAATATTTGACCTATCGCAGTTTCGTAGTCGCAATAAAACAACACTATCTCATTAAATGACGTCGTTTTTGGTGGTTTCACGACGCTACCTAGCTTAAACTAACTCAACCTAACATAACCTTCGCACTTCTATTGTTAGAAAACGTTTTACTCGCTACTTTACAATGCTTTCTACAACATTACGACGGTTTCATGCGATTTACCATAAGATATCGCAGTTCCCGACTTGTAATGGTGACAAACACTGCATCTCACTAAGTGACATTGTTTAATGCGGTTTTACGATGGTTCATATCTTAACCTAACCTAACCTGACCTAACCTAACCTAACCTAACCTAACCTTACCTAACCTAACCTAACCTAACCTAACTTAACCTAACCTAACCTAACCTAACTTAACCTAACCTAACCTAACCTAACCTAACCCAACCCAACCCCACCCAACCCAACCTAACCTAACCTAACCTAACCTAACCCAACCCAACCCAACCCAACCCAACCTAACCTAACCTAACCTAACCCAACCCAACCCAACCCAACCTAACCTAAACTAACCTAACCTAACCTAACCCAACCCAACCCAACCTAACCTAACCTAACCCAACCCAACCCAACCCAAGCCAACCTAACCTAACCTAACCTAACCCAACCTAACCTAACCTAATCCAACCCAACCCAACCCAACCTAACCTAACCTAACCAAACCTAACCTAACCCAACCCAACCTATTCTAACCTAACCTAACCCAACCCAACCCAACCCAACCTAACCTATTCTAACCCAACCTAACCTAACCTAACCTAACCTAACCCAACCCAACCCAACCTAACCTAACCTAACCTAACCTAACCAAACCCAACCTAACCTAACCTAACCTAACCTTACCTAACCTAACCTATCCTAACCTAACGTAACGTAACCTAACCTTACCTAACCAAACCTAACGTAAACTAACCCAACCCAACCTAACCTAACCCAACCCAACACAACCCTGCCCAACCTAACCTAACCTAACCTAACGACGGTTGCAAGCGCTTTCACGTTAGATATCGCAGTTCCCGATTTGTAATGGTGAAAAACACTGCATCTCACTAAGTGACATTGTTTAATGCGGCTTTACGACGGTTCATATCTTAACCTAACCTAACATTTGCACTTGTATCTAAAAACGCTCTATTACACTGTTCCGTTCACAATTAAGATATTTGCATGACCTCACAGTTTTTCACCAACTTAGTACAGTACAGAACACTCACTAACTCGCTAAATGACATCGTTCTTTAAGGTTTCACGATGCTTGCATGCGCTTTAACCTGAATATCACAACATAGCAGTTTCGCACTTGTAACGGTACAACACGCAGTATTTGGCTTGTTCATGCCGTTTTGTGTGCTTTCACAATATTTCACCTATCGCAGTTTCGTACTCGCAATAAAACAACACTATCTCGTTAGATGACGTCGTTTTTGGTGGTTTGACAACGCTACCTAGCTTAAACTAACATAACTACACCTAACATAACCTTTGCACTTCTATCGTTAGAAAACGTTTTACTCGCTACTTCACATTGCTTTCTACAACATTACGACGGTTTCAAGCGCTTTCACAATAGATATCGCAGTTACCGACTTGTAATGGTGAAAAACACTGCATCTCACTAAGTGACATTGTTTGATGCGGTTTTACGATGGTTCATATCTTAACCTAACCTAACCTAACCTTACCTAACCTAACCTAACCTAACCAAACTTAACCTAACCTAACCTAACCCAACCCAACCCAACCCAACCCAACCTAACCTAACCTAACCTTACCTAAACTAACCTAACCTAACCCAACCCAACCCCACCTAACCCAACCCAACCCAACCCAACCTAACCCAACCTAACCTAACCTAACCCAAACCAACCCAAGCCAACCCAACCCAACCTAACCTAACCTAACCTAACCTAACCTAACCTTACTTAACCTAACCTAACCAAACCTAACGTAACCTAGCCTAACCTAACCTAACGTAACCTAACCTAACCTAACCCAACCTAACCCAACCCAACCCAACCCAACCTAACCTAACCCAACCCAACCCAACCTAACCCAACCTAAGCTAACCTATCCTAACCCAACCTAACCAAACCTAACCCAACCCAACCCAACCCAACCCAACCTAACCTAACCCAACCCAACCCAACCTAACCCAACCTAACCTAACCTAACCTAACCTAACGACGGTTGCAAGCGCTTTCACATTAGATATCGCAGTTCCCGACTTGTAATGGTGAAAAACACTGAATCTCACTAAGTGACATTGGTCAATGCGGTTTTACGACGGTTCATATCTTAACATAACCTAACACTCCCACTTGCATCTAAAAACGCTCTATTACACTGTTTCGTTGACAAATACGATATTTGCATAACCTCACAGTTATTCACCAACTTATTGCAGTACAGAACACTGTATCTCGCTAAATGACATCGTTCTTTAAGGTTTCACGATGCTTGCATGCGCTTTAACGAGAATATAACACTATCGCAGTTTCGCACTTGAAACGGTACAACACGCAGTACCTGGCTAGTGCATGCCGTTTTGTGTCCTTTCACAATATTTGACCTATCGCAGTTTCGTAGTCGCAATAAAACAACACTATCTCATTAAATTACGTCGTTTTTGGTGGTTTCACGACGCTACCTAGCTTAAACTAACTCAACCTAACATAACCTTCGCACTTCTATCGTTAGAAAACGTTTTACTCGCTACTTTACAATGCTTTCTACAACATTACGACGGTTTCATGCGATTTACCATAAGATATCGCAGTTTCCGACTTGTAATGGTGAAAAACACTGCATCTAACTAGGTGACATTGTTTATTGTGGTTTTTCGACAGTTCATATCTTAACCTAACCTAACCTAACCTAACCTTACCTAACCTAACGTAACCTAACCTAACTTAACCTAACCTAACCTAACCTAACCTAACCTAACCCAACCCAACCCAGCCCAACCAAACCTAACCTAACCCAACCCAAACCAACCGAAGCCAACCTAACCTAACCTAACCTAACCTAACCCAACCTAACCTAACCTAACCCAACCCAACCCAACCTAACCTAACCTAACCAAACCTAACCTAACCCAACCCAACCTAACCTAACCTAACCTAACCTAACCCAACCCAACCCAACCCAACCCAACCTAACCTAACCTATTCTAACCCAACCTAACCTAACCTAACCTAACCTAACCCAACCCAACCCAACCTAACCTAACCTAACCAAACCCAACCTAACCTAACCTTACCTAACCTTATCTAACCTAACCTATCCTAACCTAACGTAACGTAACCTAACCTTACCTAACCAAACCTAACGTAATCTAACCTAACCTAACCTAACTTAACCTAACCTAACCTAACCTAACCTAACCCAACCCAACCCCACCCAACCCAACCTAACCTAACCTAACCTAACCCAACCCAACCCAACCCAACCTAACCTAACCTAACCTAACCTAACCCAACCCAACCCAACCCAACCTAACCTAAACTAACCTAAACTAACCTAACCCAACCCAACCCAACCCAACCTAACCTAACCCAACCCAAACCAACCCAAGCCAACCTAACCTAGCCTAAACTAACCTAACCTAACCTAACTTAACCTAACCTAACCTAACCCAACCCAACCCAACCTAACCTAACCTAACCTAACCCAACCCAACCCAACCCAACCTAACCTAACCTATTCTAACCCAACCTAACCTAACCCAACCTAACCTAACCCAACCCAACCCACCCTAACCTAACCCAACCCAACCCAACCCAACCTAACCCAACCTAACCTAACCTAACCTAACCTAACGACGGTTGCAACCGCTTTCACATTAGATATCGAGGTTCCCGACTTGTAATGGTGAAAAACGCTGCATCTCACTAAGTGACATTGTTTATTGCGGTTTTACGACGGTTCATATCTTAACCTAACCTAACATTCTCACTTGTATGTAAAAACGCTCTATTACACTGTTTCGTTCACATTTAGGATATTTGCCTAACCTCACAGTTTTTCACCAACTTATTGCAGTACAGAACGCTGTATCTCGCTAAATGACATCGTTCTTTAAGGTTTCACGATGCTTGCATGCGCTTTAACGAGAATATCACAATATAGCAGTTTCGCACTTGTAACGGTACAACACGCAGTATTTGGCTTGTTCATGCCGTTTTGTGTGCTTTCACAACATTTCACCTATCGCAGTTTTGTACTCGCAATAAAACAACACTATCTCGTTAGATGACGTCGTTTTTGGTGGTTTCACGACGCTACCTAGCTTAAAATAACATAACTCAACCTAACATAACCTTCGCACTTCTATCGTTAGAAAACGTTTTACTCGCTACCTTACATTGCTTACTGCAACATCACGACGGTTTCATGCGCTTTCACATTAGATATCGCAGTTCCCGACTTGTAATGGGGAAAAACACTGCATCTAAGTGACATTGTTTAATTCGCTTTTACGACGGTTCATATCTTAACCTAACCTAACATTCGCACTTGTATCTCAAAACGCTCTATTACACTGTTTCGTTCACAATTACGATATTTGCATGACGTCACAGTTTTTCACCAACTTATTACAGTACAGAACGCTGTATCTCGCTAAATGGCATCATTCTTTAAGGTTTCACGATGCTTGCTTGCGCTTTAACGAGAATATCACAAAACAGCAGTTTCGCACTTGTAATGGTACAACACGCAGGATTTGGCTTGTTCATGCCGTTTTGTGTGCTTTCAAATTTCACCTATCGCAGTTTTGTACTCGCAATAAAACAACACCATCTCGTTAGATGACGTCGTTTTTGGTGGTTTCACGACGCTACCTAGCTTAAAATAACATAACTCAACCTAACATAACCTTCGCACTTCTATCGTTAGAAAACGTTTTACTCGCTACCTTACATTGCTTACTGCAACATTACGACGGTTTCATGCGCTTTCACATTAGATATCGCAGTTCCCGACTTGTAATGGGGAAAAACACTGCATCTAAGTGACATTGTTTAATTCGCTTTTACGACGGTTCATATCTTAACCTAACCTAACATTCGCACTTGTATCTCAAAACGCTCTATTACACTGTTTCGTTCACAATTACGATATTTGCATGACGTCAGTTTTTCACCAACTTATTGCAGTACAGAACGCTGTATCTCGCTAAATGACATCGTTCTTTAAGGTTTCACGATGCTTGCATGCGCTTTAACGAGAATATCACAATATAGCAGTTTCGCACTTGTAACGGTACAACACGCAGTATTTGGCTTGTTCATGCCGTTTTGTGTGCTTTCACAACATTTCACCTATCGCAGTTTTGTACTCGCAATAAAACAACACCATCTCGTTAGATGACGTCGTTTTTGGTGGTTTCACGACGCTACATAGCTTAGGCTAACTCAACCTAACATAAACTTCACACTTCTATCGTTAGAAAACGTTTTACTCGCTACCTTACATTGCTTACTGCAACATTACGACGGTTTCATGCGCTTTCACATTAGATATCGCACTTCCCGACTTCTAATGGTGAAAAACACTGCATCTCACTAAGTGACATTGTTTAATGCGGTTTTACGACGGTTCATATCTTAACCTAACCTAACATTCGCACTTGTATCTCAAAACGCTCTATTACACTGTTTCGTTCACAATTACGATATTTGCATGACGTCACAGTTTTTCACCAACTTATTACAGTACAGAACGCTGTATCTCGCTAAATGGCATCATTCTTTAAGGTTTCACGATGCTTGCTTGCGCTTTAACGAGAATATCACAAAACAGCAGTTTCGCACTTGTAATGGTACAACACGCAGGATTTGGCTTGTTCATGCCGTTTTGTGTGCTTTCAAATTTCACCTATCGCAGTTTTGTACTCGCAATAAAACAACACCATCTCGTTAGATGACGTCGTTTTTGGTGGTTTCACGACGCTACCTAGCTTAAAATAACATAACTCAACCTAACATAACCTTCGCACTTCTATCGTTAGAAAACGTTTTACTCGCTACCTTACATTGCTTACTGCAACATTACGACGGTTTCATGCGCTTTCACATTAGATATCGCAGTTCCCGACTTGTAATGGGGAAAAACACTGCATCTAAGTGACATTGTTTAATTCGCTTTTACGACGGTTCATATCTTAACCTAACCTAACATTCGCACTTGTATCTCAAAACGCTCTATTACACTGTTTCGTTCACAATTACGATATTTGCATGACGTCACAGTTTTTCACCAACTTATTGCAGTACAGAACGCTGTATCTCGCTAAATGACATCGTTCTTTAAGGTTTCACGATGCTTGCATGCGCTTTAACGAGAATATCACAATATAGCAGTTTCGCACTTGTAACGGTACAACACGCAGTATTTGGCTTGTTCATGCCGTTTTGTGTGCTTTCACAACATTTCACCTATCGCAGTTTTGTACTCGCAATAAAACAACACCATCTCGTTAGATGACGTCGTTTTTGGTGGTTTCACGACGCTACATAGCTTAAGCTAACTCAACCTAACATAAACTTCACACTTCTATCGTTAGAAAACGTTTTACTCGCTACCTTACATTGCTTACTGCAACATTACGACGGTTTCATGCGCTTTCACATTAGATATCGCACTTCCCGACTTCTAATGGTGAAAAACACTGCATCTCACTAAGTGACATTGTTTAATGCGGTTTTACGACGGTTCATATCTTAACCTAACCTAACATTCTCACTTGTATCTAAAAACGCTCTATTACAGTGTTTGGTTCACAATTACGATATTTGCATGACCTAACAGTTTTTCACCAACTTATTACAGTACAGAACGCTCTATCTCGCTAAATAACATCATTCTTTAAGGTTTCACGATGGTTGCATGCGCTTTAACAAGAATATCACAACATAGCAGTTTCGCACTTGTAACGGTACAACACGCAGTATTTGGCTTGTTCATGCCGTTTTGTGTGCTTTCACAACATTTCACCTATCGCAGTTTCGTACTCGCAATAAAACAACACTATCTCGTTAGATGACGTCGTTTTTCTGGTTTCACGATGCTACCTAGCTTAAACTAACATAACTCAACCTAACATAACCTTCGCACTTCTATCGTTAGAAAACGTTTTACTCGCTACTTTACATTGCTTTCTACAACATTACGACGGTTTCAAGCGCTTTCATAATAGATATCGCAGTTCCCGACTTGTAATGGTGAAAAACACTGCATCTCACTAAGTGACATTGTTTAATGCGGCTTTACGGCGGTTCATATCTTAACCTAACCTAACCTGACCTTACCTAACCTAACTTAAACTAACCTAACCTAACCTAACCTAACCTGACCTAACCTAACCTAACCTAACCTAACCTAACCCAACCCAACCTAACCTAGCCTAAACTAACCTAACCTAACCTAACCTAACCCAACCCAACCCAACCTAGCCTAACCTAACCTAACCTAACCCAACCCAACCCAACCCAACCTAACCTAACCTATTCTAACCCAACCTAACCTAACCTAACCTAACCCAACCCAACCCAACCCAACCTAACCTAACCTAACCTAACCTAACCTTACCTAACCTAACCTATCCTAACCTAACGTAACGTAACCTAACCTAACCTAACCAAACCTAACGTAATCTAACCCAACCCAACCTAACCTAACCCAACCCAACACAACCCAGCCCAACCTAACCTAACCTAACCTAACGACGGTTGCAAGCGCTGTCACGTTAGATATCGCAGTTCCCGACTTGTAATGGTGAAAAACACTGCATCTCACTAAGTGACATTGTTTAATGCGGCTTTACGACGGTTCATATCTTAACCTAACCTAACCTGACCTTACCTAACCTAACTTAAACTAACCTAACCTAACCTAACCTGACCTAACCTAACCTAACCTAACCTAACCCAACCCAACCCAACCTAACCTAGCCTAAACTAACCTAACCTAACCTAACTTAACCTAACCTAACCCAACCCAACCCAACCTAACCTAACCTAACCCAACCCAACCGAACCCAACCTAACCTAACCTATTCTAACCCAACCTAACCTAACCCAACCTAACCTAACCCAACCCAACCCAACCCACCCTAACCTAACCCAACCCAACCCAACCTAACCTAACCTAACCTAACCTGACCTAACGACAGTTGCAACCGCTTTCACATTAGATATCGAGGTTCCCGACTTGTAATGGTGAAAAACACTGCATCTCACTAAGTGACATTGTTTAATGCGGTTTTACGACGGTTCATATCTTAACCTAACCTAACATTCTCACTTGTATGTAAAAACACTCTATTACACTGTTTCGTTCACAATTACGATATTTGCCTAACCTCACAGTTTTTCACCAACTTATTGCAGTACAGAACGCTGTATCTCGCTAAATGACATCGTTCTTTAAGGTTTCACGATGCTTGCATGCGCTTTAACGAGAATATCACAATATAGCAGTTTCGCACTTGTAACGGTACAACACGCAGTATTTGGCTTGTTCATGCCGTTTTGTATGCTTTCACAACATTTCACCTATTGCAGTTTCATACATGCAATAAAACAACACTATCTCGTTAGATGACGTCCTTTTTGGTGGTTTCACGACGCTACCTAGCTTAAACTAACATAACTCAACCTAACATAACCTTCGCACTTCTATCGTTAAAAAACGCTTTACTCGCTACTTTACAATGCTCTCTACAACATTACGACAGTTTCATGGGCTTTCACAATAGATATCGAAGTTCCCGATTTGTAATGGTGAAAAACACTGCATGTCAATAAGTGACATTGTTTAATGCGGCTTTACGACGGTTCATATCTTTAACCTAACCTAACCTAACCTAACCTAACCTTACCTGACCTAACCTAAACTAACCTAACCTAACCTAACCTAACCTGAACTAACCTAACCTAACCTAACCCAACCCACCCAAAATAACCTAACCTAGCCTAACCTAACCCAACCCAACCCAACCTAACCTAACCTAACCTATTCTAACCCAACCTAAGCTAACCTAACCTAACCTAACCTAACCCAACCCAACCCAACCCAACCCAACCCAACCTAATCTAACCTAACCTAACCAAACCTAACCTAACCTAACCTAACCTTACCTAACCTAACCTAAACCAACCCAACCCAACCCAACCCAACCAAACCTAACCTAACCTAACCTTACTTAACCTAACCTAACCTAACCTAACGTAACCTAGCCTAACCTAACCTAACGTAACCTAACCTAACCTAACCTAACCCAACCTAACCCAACCCAACCCAACCCAACCTAACCTAACCCAACCCAACCCAACCTAACTCAACCTAACCTAACCTAACCTAACCAAACCCAACCTAACCAAACCTAACCCAACCCAACCCAACTCAACCTAACCTAACCCAACCCAACCCAACCTAACCCAACCTAACCTAACCTAACCTAACCTAACCTAACGACGGTTGCAAGCGCTTTCACATTAGATATCGCAGTTCCCGACTTGTAATGGTAAAAAACACTGCATCTCACTAAGTGACATTGGTCAATGCGGTTTTACGACGGTTCATATCTTAACATAACCTAACACTCCCACTTGTATCTAAAAACGCTCTATTACACTGTTTCATTGACAAATACGATATTTGCATAACCTCACAGTTATTCACCAACTTATTGCAGTACAGAAAGCTGTATCTCGCTAAATGACATCGTTCTTTAAGGTTTCACGATGCTTGCATGCGCTTTAACGAGAATATAACACTATCGCAGTTTCGCACTTGAAACGGTACAACACGCAGTACCTGGCTAGTGCATGCCGTTTTGTGTCCTTTCACAATATTTGACCTATCGCAGTTTCGTAGTCGCAATAAAACAACACTATCTCATTAAATGACGTCAATTTTGGTGGTTTCACGACGCTACCTAGCTTAAACTAACTCAACCTAACATAACCTTCGCACTTCTATCGTTAGAAAACGTTTTACTCGCTACTTTACAATGCTTTCTACGACATTACGACGGTTTCATGCGATTTACCATAAGATATCGCAGTTCCCGACTTTGAATGGTGAAAAACACTGCATCTCACTAAGTGACATTGTTTAATGCGGTTTTACGATGGTTCATACCTTAACCTAACCTAACCTGACCTAACCTAACCTAACCTAACCTAACCTTACCTAACCTAACTTAACCTAACCTAACCCAACCCAACCTAACCTAAACTAACCTTACCTACCCTAACGTAACCTAACCCAACCCAACCCAACCTAACCTAACCTAACCTAACCTAACCCAACCCAACCCAACCCAACCTAACCTAACCTAACCTAACCAAACCTAACCTAACCTAATCTAACCCAACCCAACCCAACCTAACCTAACCTAACCTAACTAAACCTAACCTAACCAAACCTAACCTAACCTAACCTAACCTTACCTTACCTAACCTAACCTAACCTAACCTAGCGTAACCTAACCTAACCTAACGTAACCTAACCTAATCTAACCTAACGTAACGTAACCTAACCTAACCTAACCTAACCCAACCTAACCCAACCCAACCCAACCCAACCTAACTTAATCCAACCCAAACCAACCTATTCTAACCTAAGCTAACGACGGTTGCAAGCGCTTTCACATTTCATCGCAGTTCCCGACTTGTAATGGTGAGAAACACTGCATCTCACTAAGTGACATTGTTTATTGCGGTTTTAAGACGGTTCATATCTTAACCTAACCTAACATTCGCACTTGTATCTAAAAACGCTCTATTACACTGTTTCGGTCACAATTACGATATTTGCATAACCTCACAGTTTTTCAGCAACTTATTGCAGTACAGAACGCTGTATTTCGCTAAATGACATCGTTCTTTAAGGTTTCACGATGCTTGCATGCTCTTTAACGAGAATATCACAATATAGCAGTTTCGCACTTGTAACGGTATAACACGCAGTATTTTGCTTGTTCATGCCGTTTTGTGTGCTTTCACAGCATTTCACCTATCGCAGTTTCGTACTCGCAATAAAACAACACTATCACGTTAGATGACGTCGTTTTTGGTGGTTTCACGACGCTACCTAGCTTAAACTAACATAACTCAACCTAACATAACCTTCGCACTTCTGTCGTTAGAAAACGTTTTACTCGCTACTTTACAATGCTCTCTACAACATTACGACAGTTTCGTGTGCTTTCACAATAGATATCGCAGTTCCCGACTTGTAATGGTGAAAAACACTCCATCTCACTAAGTGACATTGTTTAATGCGGTTTTATGATGGTGCATATCTTAACCTAACCTAACCTAACCTAACTTAATCTTACCTAACCTAACCTAACCTAACCAAACTTAACCTAACCTAACCTAACCTAACCCAACCCAACCCAACCCAACCTAACCTAACCTAACCTAACCTAACCTTACCTAACCTAACCTATCCTAACCTAACGTAACGTAACCTAACCTAACCTAACCAAACCTAACGTAATCTAACCCAACCCAACCTAACCTAACCCAACCCAACACAACCCAGCCCAACCTAACCTAACCTAACCTAACGACGGTTGCAAGCGCTGTCACGTTAGATATCGCAGTTCCCGACTTGTAATGGTGAAAAACACTGCATCTCACTAAGTGACATTGTTTAATGCGGCTTTACGACGGTTCATATCTTAACCTAACCTAACCTGACCTTACCTAACCTAACTTAAACTAACCTAACCTAACCTAACCTGACCTAACCTAACCTAACCTAACCTAACCCAACCCAACCCAACCTAACCTAGCCTAAACTAACCTAACCTAACCTAACTTAACCTAACCTAACCCAACCCAACCCAACCTAACCTAACCTAACCCAACCCAACCGAACCCAACCTAACCTAACCTATTCTAACCCAACCTAACCTAACCCAACCTAACCTAACCCAACCCAACCCAACCCACCCTAACCTAACCCAACCCAACCCAACCTAACCTAACCTAACCTAACCTGACCTAACGACAGTTGCAACCGCTTTCACATTAGATATCGAGGTTCCCGACTTGTAATGGTGAAAAACACTGCATCTCACTAAGTGACATTGTTTAATGCGGTTTTACGACGGTTCATATCTTAACCTAACCTAACATTCTCACTTGTATGTAAAAACACTCTATTACACTGTTTCGTTCACAATTACGATATTTGCCTAACCTCACAGTTTTTCACCAACTTATTGCAGTACAGAACGCTGTATCTCGCTAAATGACATCGTTCTTTAAGGTTTCACGATGCTTGCATGCGCTTTAACGAGAATATCACAATATAGCAGTTTCGCACTTGTAACGGTACAACACGCAGTATTTGGCTTGTTCATGCCGTTTTGTATGCTTTCACAACATTTCACCTATTGCAGTTTCATACATGCAATAAAACAACACTATCTCGTTAGATGACGTCCTTTTTGGTGGTTTCACGACGCTACCTAGCTTAAACTAACATAACTCAACCTAACATAACCTTCGCACTTCTATCGTTAAAAAACGCTTTACTCGCTACTTTACAATGCTCTCTACAACATTACGACAGTTTCATGGGCTTTCACAATAGATATCGAAGTTCCCGATTTGTAATGGTGAAAAACACTGCATCTCAATAAGTGACATTGTTTAATGCGGCTTTACGACGGTTCATATCTTTAACCTAACCTAACCTAACCTAACCTAACCTTACCTGACCTAACCTAAACTAACCTAACCTAACCTAACCTAACCTGACCTAACCTAACCTAACCTAACCCAACCCACCCAAAATAACCTAACCTAGCCTAACCTAACCCAACCCAACCCAACCTAACCTAACCTAACCTATTCTAACCCAACCTAAGCTAACCTAACCTAACCTAACCTAACCCAACCCAACCCAACCCAACCCAACCCAACCTAATCTAACCTAACCTAACCAAACCTAACCTAACCTAACCTAACCTTACCTAACCTAACCTAAACCAACCCAACCCAACCCAACCCAACCAAACCTAACCTAACCTAACCTTACTTAACCTAACCTAACCTAACCTAACGTAACCTAGCCTAACCTAACCTAACGTAACCTAACCTAACCTAACCTAACCCAACCTAACCCAACCCAACCCAACCCAACCTAACCTAACCCAACCCAACCCAACCTAACTCAACCTAACCTAACCTAACCTAACCAAACCCAACCTAACCAAACCTAACCCAACCCAACCCAACTCAACCTAACCTAACCCAACCCAACCCAACCTAACCCAACCTAACCTAACCTAACCTAACCTAACCTAACGACGGTTGCAAGCGCTTTCACATTAGATATCGCAGTTCCCGACTTGTAATGGTAAAAAACACTGCATCTCACTAAGTGACATTGGTCAATGCGGTTTTACGACGGTTCATATCTTAACATAACCTAACACTCCCACTTGTATCTAAAAACGCTCTATTACACTGTTTCATTGACAAATACGATATTTGCATAACCTCACAGTTATTCACCAACTTATTGCAGTACAGAAAGCTGTATCTCGCTAAATGACATCGTTCTTTAAGGTTTCACGATGCTTGCATGCGCTTTAACGAGAATATAACACTATCGCAGTTTCGCACTTGAAACGGTACAACACGCAGTACCTGGCTAGTGCATGCCGTTTTGTGTCCTTTCACAATATTTGACCTATCGCAGTTTCGTAGTCGCAATAAAACAACACTATCTCATTAAATGACGTCAATTTTGGTGGTTTCACGACGCTACCTAGCTTAAACTAACTCAACCTAACATAACCTTCGCACTTCTATCGTTAGAAAACGTTTTACTCGCTACTTTACAATGCTTTCTACGACATTACGACGGTTTCATGCGATTTACCATAAGATATCGCAGTTCCCGACTTTGAATGGTGAAAAACACTGCATCTCACTAAGTGACATTGTTTAATGCGGTTTTACGATGGTTCATACCTTAACCTAACCTAACCTGACCTAACCTAACCTAACCTAACCTAACCTTACCTAACCTAACTTAACCTAACCTAACCCAACCCAACCTAACCTAAACTAACCTTACCTACCCTAACGTAACCTAACCCAACCCAACCCAACCTAACCTAACCTAACCTAACCTAACCCAACCCAACCCAACCCAACCTAACCTAACCTAACCTAACCAAACCTAACCTAACCTAATCTAACCCAACCCAACCCAACCCAACCTAACCTAACCTAACCTAACTAAACCTAACCTAACCAAACCTAACCTAACCTAACCTAACCTTACCTTACCTAACCTAACCTAACCTAACCTAGCGTAACCTAACCTAACCTAACGTAACCTAACCTAATCTAACCTAACGTAACGTAACCTAACCTAACCTAACCTAACCCAACCTAACCCAACCCAACCCAACCTAACTTAATCCAACCCAAACCAACCTATTCTAACCTAAGCTAACGACGGTTGCAAGCGCTTTCACATTTCATCGCAGTTCCCGACTTGTAATGGTGAGAAACACTGCATCTCACTAAGTGACATTGTTTATTGCGGTTTTAAGACGGTTCATATCTTAACCTAACCTAACATTCGCACTTGTATCTAAAAACGCTCTATTACACTGTTTCGTTCACAATTACGATATTTGCATAACCCCACAGTTTTCAGCAACTTATTACAGTACAGAACGCTGTATCTCGCTAAATGACATTGTTCTTTAAGGTTTCACGATGCTTGCATGCGCTTTAACGAGAATATCACAATATAGCAGTTTCGCACTTGTAACGGTACAACACGCAGTATTTGGCTCGTTCATGCCGTTTTGTATGCTTTCACAACATTTTACCTATTGCAGTTTCGTACATGCAATAAAACAACACTATCTCGTTAGATGACGTCCTTTTTGGTGGTTTCACGACGCTACCTAGCTTAAATTAACATAACTCAACCTAACATAACCTTCGCACTTCTATCGTTAGAAAACGCTTTACTCGCTACTTTACAATGCTCTCTACAACATTACGACAGTTTCATGCGCTTTCACAATAGATATCGCAGTTCCCGATTTGTAATGGTGAAAAACACTGCATCTCACTAAGTGACATTGTTTAATGCGGCTTTACGACGGTTCATATCTTAACCTAACCTAACATTCGCACTTGTATCTAAAAACGCTCTATTACACTGTTTCGTTCACATTTAAAATATTTGCATGACCTCACAGTTTTTCACCAACTTATTACAGTACGGAACGCTGTATATCGATAAATGACATCGTTCTTTCAGGTTTCACGATGCTTGCATGCGCTTTAACGAGAATATCACAATATAGTAGTTTCGCACTTGTAACGGTACAACACGCAGTATTTGGCTCGTTCATGCCGTTTTGTGTGCTTTCGCAACATTTCACGTATCGCAGTTTCGTACTCGCAATAAAACAACACTATCTCGTTAGATGACGTCGTTTTCTGGTTTCACGACGCTACCTAGCTTAAGCTAACATAACTACGCCTTACAAAACCTTCGCACTTCTATCGTTAGAAAACGTTTTACTCGCTACTTCACATTGCTTTCTACAACATTACGACGGTTTCAAGCGCTTTTACAATAGATATCGCAGTTCCCGACTTGTAATGGTGAAAAACACTGCATCTCACTAAGTGACATTGTTTAATGCGGTTTTACGATGGTTCATATCTTAACCTAACCTAACCTAACCTAACTTAACTTAACCTTACCTAACCTAACCTAACCTAACCAAACTTAACCTAACCTAACCTAACCTAACCCAACCCAACCCAACCTAACCCAACCCAACCCAACCCAACCTAACCTAACCCAACCCAACCCAACCCAACCCAACCCAACCTAACCTAATCCAACCCAACCCAACCTAACCCAACCTAACCTAACCTAACATAACCTAACGACGGTTTCAAGCGCTTTCACATTAGATATCGCAGTTCCCGACTTGTAATGGTGAGAAACACTGCATCTCACTAAGTGACATTGTTTAATGCGGTTTTACGACGGTTCATATCTTAACCTAACCTAACATTCGCACTTGTATCTAAAAACGCTCTATTACACTGTTTCGTTCACAATTACGATATTTGCATAACCTCACAGTTTAACACCAACTTATTGCAGTACAGAACGCTGTATCTCCCTAAATGACATCGTTTTTTGAGGTTTCACGATGCTTGCATGCGCTTTAACGAGAATATCACAATATAGCAGTTTCGTACTTGTAACGATACAACATGCAGTATCTGGCTTGTTCATGCCGTTTTGTGTGCTTTCACAACATTTCACCTATTGCAGTTTCGTACTCGCAATAAAACAACACTATCTCATTAGATGACGTCGTTTTTGGTGGTTTCACGACGCTACCTAGCTTAAACTAACATAACTACACCTAACATAACCTTCGCACTTCTATCGTTAGAAAACGTTTTACTCGCTACTTTACATTGCTTTCTACAACATTACGACGGTTTCAAGCGCTTTCACATTAGATATCGCAGTTCCCGAATTGTAATGGTGAAAAACACTGCATCTCACTAAGTGACATTGTTTAATGCGGTTTTACAATGGTTCATATCTTAACCTAACCTAACCTGACCTAACCTAACCTAACCTAACCTAACCTTACCTAACCTAACTGAACCTAACCTAACCTAACCTAACTTAACCTAACCTAACCTAACCTAACCTAACCCAACCCAACCCAACCTAACCTAACCTAACCTAACCTAACCCAACACAACCCAACCCAACCCAACTTAACCTAACCTAACCTAACTTAACCTAACCTAACCCAACCCAACCTAACCTAAACTAACCTAACCCAACCTAACGTAACCTAACCCAACCCAACCCAACCTAACCTAACCTAACCCAACCCAACCCAACCCAACCCAACCTAACCTAACCTAACCTTACCCAACCTAACCTAACCTAACCTAACCCAACCCAACCCAACCAAACCTAACCTAACATAACCTAACGAAACCTAACCTAGCCAAACCTAACCTAACCTAACCTAACCTTACCTAACCTAACCTAACCTAACCTAACCTAACGTAACCTAAACTAACCTAACCTAACCTAACGTAACCACACCTAACCTAACCTAACGTAAAGACTAACCTAACCAAACCTAACCCAACCTAACCCAACCCAACCCAACCCAACCCAACCTAACCTAACCTAACGACGGTTGCAAGCGCTTTCACATTAGATATCGCAGTTCCTGACTTGTAATTGTGAAAAACACTGCATCTCACTAAGTGACCTTGTTTATTGTGGTTTTACGACGGTTCATATCTTAACCTAACCTAACATTCGCACTTGTATCTAAAAACGCTCTATTGCACTGTTTCGTTCACAATTACGATATTTGCATAACCCCACAGTTTTCAGCAACTTATTACAGTACAGAACGCTGTATCTCGCTAAATGACATTGTTCTTTAAGGTTTCACGATGCTTGCATGCGCTTTAACGAGAATATCACAATATAGCAGTTTCGTACTTGTAACGATACAACATGCAGTATCTGGCTTGTTCATGCCGTTTTGTGTGCTTTCACAACATTTCACCTATTGCAGTTTCGTACTCGCAATAAAACAACACTATCTCATTAGATGACGTCGTTTTTGGTGGTTTCACGACGCTACCTAGCTTAAACTAACATAACTACACCTAACATAACCTTCGCACTTCTATCGTTAGAAAACGTTTTACTCGCTACTTTACATTGCTTTCTACAACATTACGACGGTTTCAAGCGCTTTCACATTAGATATCGCAGTTCCCGAATTGTAATGGTGAAAAACACTGCATCTCACTAAGTGACATTGTTTAATGCGGTTTTACAATGGTTCATATCTTAACCTAACCTAACCTGACCTAACCTAACCTAACCTAACCTAACCTTACCTAACCTAACTGAACCTAACCTAACCTAACCTAACTTAACCTAACCTAACCTAACCTAACCTAACCCAACCCAACCCAACCTAACCTAACCTAACCTAACCTAACCCAACACAACCCAACCCAACCCAACTTAACCTAACCTAACCTAACTTAACCTAACCTAACCCAACCCAACCTAACCTAAACTAACCTAACCCAACCTAACGTAACCTAACCCAACCCAACCCAACCTAACCTAACCTAACCCAACCCAACCCAACCCAACCCAACCTAACCTAACCTAACCTTACCCAACCTAACCTAACCTAACCTAACCCAACCCAACCCAACCAAACCTAACCTAACATAACCTAACGAAACCTAACCTAGCCAAACCTAACCTAACCTAACCTAACCTTACCTAACCTAACCTAACCTAACCTAACGTAACCTAAACTAACCTAACCTAACCTAACGTAACCACACCTAACCTAACCTAACGTAAAGACTAACCTAACCAAACCTAACCCAACCTAACCCAACCCAACCCAACCCAACCCAACCTAACCTAACCTAACGACGGTTGCAAGCGCTTTCACATTAGATATCGCAGTTCCTGACTTGTAATTGTGAAAAACACTGCATCTCACTAAGTGACCTTGTTTATTGTGGTTTTACGACGGTTCATATCTTAACCTAACCTAACATTCGCACTTGTATCTAAAAACGCTCTATTGCACTGTTTCGTTCACAATTACGATATTTGCATAACCCCACAGTTTTCAGCAACTTATTACAGTACAGAACGCTGTATCTCGCTAAATGACATTGTTCTTTAAGGTTTCACGATGCTTGCATGCAATTTAACGAGAATATCACAATATAGCAGTTTTGCACTTGTAACGGTACAACACGCAGTATTTGGCTCGTTCATGCCGTTTTGTATGCTTTCACAACATTTCACCTATTGCAGTTTCGTACATGCAATAAAACAACACTATCTCGTTAGATGACGTCCTTTTTGGTGGTTTCACGACGCTACCTAGCTTAAATTAACATAACTCAACCTAACATAACCTTCGCACTTCTATCGTTAGAAAACGCTTTACTCGCTACTTTACAATGCTCTCTACAACATTACGACAGTTTCATGCGCTTTCACAATAGATATCGCAGTTCCCGATTTGTAATGGTGAAAAACGCTGCATCTCACTAAGTGACATTGTTTAATGCGGCTTTACGACGGTTCATATCTTAACCTAACCTAACATTCGCACTTGTATCTAAAAACGCTCTATTACACTGTTTCGTTCACATTTAAAATATTTGCATGACCTCACAGTTTTTCACCAACTTATTACAGTAGGGAACGCTGTATATCGCTAAATGACATCGTTCTTTCAGGTTTCACGATGCTTGCATGCACTTTAACCTGAATATCACAACATAGCAGTTTCGCACTTGTAACGGTACAACACGCAGTATTTGGCTTGTTCATGCCGTTTTGTGTGCTTTCACAACATTTCACCTATCGCAGTTTCGTACTCGCAATAAAACAACACTATCTCGTTAGATGACGTCGTTTTTGGTGGTTTCACGACGCTACCTAGCTTAAGCTAACATAACTACGCCTTACAAAACCTTCGCACTTCTATCGTTAGAAAACGTTTTACTCGCTACTTCACATTGCTTTCTACAACATTACGACGGTTTCAAGCGCTTTTACAATAGATATCGCAGTTCCCGACTTGTAATAGTGAAAAACACTGCATCTCACTAAGTGACATTGTTTAATGCGGTTTTACGATGGTTCATATCTTAACCTAACCTAACCTAACCTAACTTAACCTTACCTAACCTAACCTAACCTAACCTAACCAAACTTAACCTAACCTAACCTAACCTAACCCAACCCAACCCAACCCAACCGCACCTAACCTAACCTAACCTAACCTTACCTAACCTAACCTAACCCAACCCAACCCCACCTAACCCAACCCAACCCAACCCAACCTAACCTAACCTAACCTAACCCAACCCAACCCAACCCAACCTATCATAACCTAACCTAACCTAAACTAACCCAACCCAACCGAATCTAACCTAACCTAATCTAACCAAACCTAACCTAACCTAACCTAACCTAACCTTACCTAACCCAACCTAACCTAACCTAACCTAACCTAACCTTACCTAACCTAACCTAACGCAACCTAACATAACCTAACCTAACCTAACCCAACCCAACCCAACCCAACCTAACCTATTCCAACCCAACCCAACCTAACCTAACCTACCCTAACCTAACGACGGTTGCAAGCGCTTTCACATTAGATATCGCAGTTCCCGACTTGTAATGGTGAAAAACACTGCATCTCACTAAGTGACATTGTTTAATGCGGTTTTACGACGGTTCATATCTTAACCTAACCTAACATTCGCACTTGTATCTAAAAACGCTCTATTACACTGTTTCGTTCACAATTACGATATTTGCATAACCTCACAGTTTAACACCAACTTATTGCAGTACAGAACGCTGTATCTCCCTAAATGACATCGTTCTTTGAGGTTTCACGATGCTTGCATGCGCTTTAACGAGAATATCACAATATAGCAGTTTCGTACTTGTAACGATACAACATGCAGTATCTGGCTTGTTCATGCCGTTTTGTGTGCTTTCACAACATTTCACCTATTGCAGTTTCGTACATGCAATAAAACATTATCTCGTTAGATGACGTCCTTTTTGGTAGTTTCACGACACTACCTAGCTTAAACTAACATAACTCAACCTAACATAACCTTAACACTTCTATCGTTAAAAAACGTTTTACTCGCTACTTTACAATGCTCTCTACAACATTACGACGGTTTCATGCACTTTCACATTAGATATCGCAGTTCCCGACTTGTAATGGTGAAAAACACTGGATCTCACAGTGACATTGTTTAATGCGGTTTTACGACGGTTCATATCTTAACCTAACCTAACATTCGCACTTGTATCTCAAAACGCTCTATTACACTGTTTCGTTCACATTTAAGATATTTGCATGACCTCACAGTTTTTCACCAACTTATTACAATACAGAACGCTATATATCGCTAAATGACATCGTTCTTCAAGGTTTCACGATGCTTGCATGCGCTTTAACCTGAATATCACAACATAGCAGTTTCGCACTTGTAACGGTACAACACGCAGTATTTGGCTTGTTCATGCCGTTTTGTGTGCTTTCACAACATTTCACCTATCGCAGTTTCGTACTCGCAATAAAACAACACTATCTCGTTAGATGACGTCGTTTTTGGTGGTTTCACGACGCTACCTAGCTTAAACTAACATAACTACACCTAACATAACCTTCGCACTTCTATCGTTAGAAAACGTTTTACTCGCTACTTTACATTGCTTTCTACAACATTACGACGGTTTCAAGCGCTTTCACATTAGATATCGCAGTTCCCGAATTGTAATGGTGAAAAACACTGCATCTCACTAAGTGACATTGTTTAATGCGGTTTTACAATGGTTCATATCTTAACCTAACCTAACCTGACCTAACCTAACCTAACCTAACCTTACCTAACCTAACTGAACCTAACCTAACCTAACCTAACTTAACCTAACCTAACCTAACCTAACCCAACCCAACCCAACCTAACCTAACCTAACCTAACCTAACCCAACACAACCCAACCCAACCCAACTTAACCTAACCTAACCTAACTTAACCTAACCTAACCCAACCCAACCTAACCTAAACTAACCTAACCCAACCTACCGTAACCTAACCCAACCCAACCCAACCTAACCTAACCTAACCCAACCCAACCCAACCCAACCCAACCTAACCTAACCTAACCTAACCCAACCTAACCTAACCTAACCTAACCCAACCCAACCCAACCAAACCTAACCTAACATAACCTAACGAAACCTAACCTAGCCAAACCTAACCTAACCTAACCTAACCTAACCTAACCTAACCTAACGTAACCTAATCTAACCTAACCTAACCTAACGTAACCACACCTAACCTAACCAAACCTAACCCAACCTAACCCAACCCAACCCAACCCAACCCAACCTAACCTAACCTAACGACGGTTGCAAGCGCTTTCACATTAGATATCGCAGTTCCTGACTTGTAATTGTGAAAAACACTGCATCTCACTAAGTGACCTTGTTTATTGTGGTTTTACGACGGTTCATATCTTAACCTAACCTAACATTCGCACTTGTATCTAAAAACGCTCTATTGCACTGTTTCGTTCACAATTACGATATTTGCATAACCCCACAGTTTTCAGCAACTTATTACAGTACAGAACGCTGTATCTCGCTAAATGACATTGTTCTTTAAGGTTTCACGATGCTTGCATGCACTTTAACGAGAATATCACAATATAGCAGTTTTGCACTTGTAACGGTACAACACGCAGTATTTGGCTTGTTCATACCGTTTTGTGTGCTTTCACAACATTTCACCTATCGCAGTTTCGTACTCGCAATAAAACAACACTATCTCGTTAGATGACGTCGTTTTTGGTGGTTTCACGACGCTACCTAGCTTAAATTAACATAACTCAACCTAACATAACCTTCGCACTTCTATCGTTAGAAAACGCTTTACTCGCTACTTTACAATGCTCTCTACAACATTACGACAGTTTCATGCGCTTTCACAATAGATATCGCAGTTCCCGATTTGTAATGGTGAAAAACGCTGCATCTCACCAAGTGACATTGTTTAATGCGGCTTTACGACGGTTCATATCTTAACCTAACCTAACATTCGCACTTGTATCTAAAAACGCTCTATTACACTGTTTCGTTCACATTTAAAATATTTGCATGACCTCACAGTTTTTCACCAACTTATTACAGTAGGGAACGCTGTATATCGCTAAATGACATCGTTCTTTCAGGTTTCACGATGCTTGCATGCGCTTTAACCTGAATATCACAACATAGCAGTTTCGCACTTGTAACGGTACAACACGCAGTATTTGGCTTGTTCATGCCGTTTTGTGTGCTTTCACAACATTTCACCTATCGCAGTTTCGTACTCGCAATAAAACAACACTATCTCGTTAGATGACGTCGTTTTTGGTGGTTTCACGACGCTACCTAGCTTAAGCTAACATAACTACGCCTTACAAAACCTTCGCACTTCTATCGTTAGAAAACGTTTTACTCGCTACTTCACATTGCTTTCTACAACATTACGACGGTTTCAAGCGCTTTTACAATAGATATCGCAGTTCCCGACTTGTAATAGTGAAAAACACTGCATCTCACTAAGTGACATTGTTTAATGCGGTTTTACGATGGTTCATATCTTAACCTAACCTAACCTAACCTAACCTAACTTAACCTTACCTAACCTAACCTAACCTAACCAAACTTAACCTAACCTAACCTAACCTAACCCAACCCAACCCAACCCAACCGCACCTAACCTAACCTAACCTAACCTTACCTAACCTAACCTAACCCAACCCAACCCCACCTAACCCAACCCAACCCAACCCAACCTAACCTAACCTAACCTAACCCAACCCAACCCAACCCAACCTATCATAACCTAACCTAACCTAAACTAACCCAACCCAACCGAATCTAACCTAACCTAACCTAACCAAACCTAACCTAACTTAACCTAACCTAACCTTACCTAACCCAACCTAACCTAACCTAACCTAACCTAACCTTACCTAACCTAACCTAACGCAACCTAACATAACCTAACCTAACCTAACCCAACCCAACCCAACCCAACCTAACCTATTCCAACCCAACCCAACCTAACCTAACCTACCCTAACCTAACGACGGTTGCAAGCGCTTTCACATTAGATATCGCAGTTCCCGACTTGTAATGGTGAAAAACACTGCATCTCACTAAGTGACATTGTTTAATGCGGTTTTACGACGGTTCATATCTTAACCTAACCTAACATTCGCACTTGTATCTAAAAACGCTCTATTACACTGTTTCGTTCACAATTACGATATTTGCATAACCTCACAGTTTAACACCAACTTATTGCAGTACAGAACGCTGTATCTCCCTAAATGACATCGTTCTTTGAGGTTTCACGATGCTTGCATGCGCTTTAACGAGAATATCACAATATAGCAGTTTCGTACTTGTAACGATACAACATGCAGTATCTGGCTTGTTCATGCCGTTTTGTGTGCTTTCACAACATTTCACCTATTGCAGTTTCGTACATGCAATAAAACATTATCTCGTTAGATGACGTCCTTTTTGGTAGTTTCACGACACTACCTAGCTTAAACTAACATAACTCAACCTAACATAACCTTAACACTTCTATCGTTAAAAAACGTTTTACTCGCTACTTTACAATGCTCTCTACAACATTACGACGGTTTCATGCACTTTCACATTAGATATCGCAGTTCCCGACTTGTAATGGTGAAAAACACTGGATCTCACAGTGACATTGTTTAATGCGGTTTTACGACGGTTCATATCTTAACCTAACCTAACATTCGCACTTGTATCTCAAAACGCTCTATTACACTGTTTCGTTCACATTTAAGATATTTGCATGACCTCACAGTTTTTCACCAACTTATTACAATACAGAACGCTGTATATCGCTAAATGACATCGTTCTTCAAGGTTTCACGATGCTTGCATGCGCTTTAACCTGAATATCACAACATAGCAGTTTCGCACTTGTAACGGTACAACACGCAGTATTTGGCTTGTTCATGCCGTTTTGTGTGCTTTCACAACATATCACCTATCGCAGTTTCGTACTCGCAATAAAACAACACTATCTCGTTAGATGACGTCGTTTTTGGTGGTTTCACGACGCTACCTAGCTTAAACTAACATAACTACACCTAACATAACCTTCGCACTTCTATCGTTAGAAAACGTTTTACTCGCTACTTTACATTGCTTTCTACAACATTACGACGGTTTCAAGCGCTTTCACATTAGATATCGCAGTTCCCGAATTGTAATGGTGAAAAACACTGCATCTCACTAAGTGACATTGTTTAATGCGGTTTTACAATGGTTCATATCTTAACCTAACCTAACCTGACCTAACCTAACCTAACCTAACCTTACCTAACCTAACTGAACCTAACCTAACCTAACCTAACTTAACCTAACCTAACCTAACCTAACCCAACCCAACCCAACCTAACCTAACCTAACCTAACCTAACCCAACACAACCCAACCCAACCCAACTTAACCTAACCTAACCTAACTTAACCTAACCTAACCCAACCCAACCTAACCTAAACTAACCTAACCCAACCTAACGTAACCTAACCCAACCCAACCCAACCTAACCTAACCTAACCCAACCCAACCCAACCTAACCTAACCTAACCTAACCCAACCTAACCTAACCTAACCTAACCCAACCCAACCCAACCAAACCTAACCTAACATAACCTAACGAAACCTAACCTAGCCAAACCTAACCTAACCTAACCTAACCTTACCTAACCTAACCTAACCTAACCTAACGTAACCTAATCTAACCTAACCTAACCTAACGTAACCACACCTAACCTAACCTAACGTAAAGACTAACCTAACCAAACCTAACCCAACCTAACCCAACCCAACCCAACCCAACCCAACCTAACCTAACCTAACGACGGTTGCAAGCGCTTTCACATTAGATATCGCAGTTCCTGACTTGTAATTGTGAAAAACACTGCATCTCACTAAGTGACCTTGTTTATTGTGGTTTTACGACGGTTCATATCTTAACCTAACCTAACATTCGCACTTGTATCTAAAAACGCTCTATTGCACTGTTTCGTTCACAATTACGATATTTGCATAACCCCACAGTTTTCAGCAACTTATTACAGTACAGAACGCTGTATCTCGCTAAATGACATTGTTCTTTAAGGTTTCACGATGCTTGCATGCACTTTAACGAGAATATCACAATATAGCAGTTTTGCACTTGTAACGGTACAACACGCAGTATTTGGCTTGTTCATACCGTTTTGTGTGCTTTCACAACATTTCACCTATCGCAGTTTCGTACTCGCAATAAAACAACACTATCTCGTTAGATGACGTCGTTTTTGGTGGTTTCACGACGCTACCTAGCTTAAGCTAACATAACTACGCCTTACAAAACCTTCGCACTTCTATCGTTAGAAAACGTTTTACTCGCTACTTCACATTGCTTTCTACAACATTACGACGGTTTCAAGCGCTTTTACAATAGATATCGCAGTTCCCGACTTGTAATAGTGAAAAACACTGCATCTCACTAAGTGACATTGTTTAATGCGGTTTTACGATGGTTCATATCTTAACCTAACCTAACCTAACCTAACCTAACCTAACTTAACCTTACCTAACCTAACCTAACCTAACCTAACCAAACTTAACCTAACCTAACCTAACCTAACCCAACCCAACCGAACCCAACCGCACCTAACCTAACCTAACCTAACCTTACCTAACCTAACCTAACCCAACCCAACCCCACCTAACCCAACCCAACCAAACCCAACCTAACCTAACCTAACCTAACCCAACCCAACCCAACCCAACCTATCATAACCTAACCTAACCTAAACTAACCCAACCCAACCGAATCTAACCTAACCTAACCTAACCAAACCTAACCTAACCTAACCTAACCTAACCTTACCTAACCCAACCTAACCTAACCTAACCTAACCTTACCTAACCTAACCTAACGCAACCTAACATAACCTAACCTAACCTAACCCAACCCAACCCAACCAAACCTAACCTATTCCAACCCAACCCAACCTAACCTAACCTACCCTAACCTAACGACGGTTGCAAGCGCTTTCACATTAGATATCGCAGTTCCCGACTTGTAATTGTGAAAAACACTGCATCTCATTAAGTGACATTGTTTATTGTGGTTTTACGACGGTTCATATCTTAACCAAACCTAACATTCGCTCTTGTATCTAAAAACGCTCTATTACACTGTTTCGTTCACAATTACGATATTTTCATAACCTCACAGTTTAACACCAACTTATTGCAGTACAGAACGCTGTATCTCCCTAAATGACATCGTTCTTTGAGGTTTCACGATGTTTGCATGCGCTTTAACGAGAATATCACAATATAGCAGTTTCGTACTTGTAACGGTACAACACGCAGTATCTGGCTTGTTCATGCCGTTTTGTGTGCTTTCACAACATTTCACCTATTGCAGTTTCGTACATGCAATAAAACATTATCTCGTTAGATGACGTCTTTTTTGGTAGTTTCACGACACTACCTAGCTTAAATTAACATAACTCAACCTAACATAACCGTCACACTTCTATCGTTAAAAAATGTTTTACTCGCTACTTTACAATGCTCTCTACAACATTACGACGCTTTCATGCGCTTTCACAATAGATATCGCAGTTCCCGACTTGTAGTGGTGAAAAACACTGGATCTCACTAAGAGACATTGTTTAATGCGGTTGTACGACGGTTCATATCTTAACCTAACCTAACATTCGCACTAGTATCTCAAAACGCTCTATTACACTGTTTCGTTCACATTTAAGATATTTGCATGACCTCACAGTTTTTCACCAACTTATTACAATACAGAACGCTGTATATCGCTAAATGACATCGTTCTTCAAGGTTTCACGATGCTTGCATGCGCTTTAACCTGAATATCACAACATAGCAGTTTCGCACTTGTGACGGTACAACACGCAGTATTTGGCTTGTTCATGCCGTTTTGTGTGCTTTCACAACATTTCACCTATCGCAGTTTCGTACTCGCAATAAAACAACACTATCTCGTTAGATGACGTCGTTTTTGGTGGTTTCACGACGCTACCTAGCTTAAACTAACATAACTACACCTAACATAACCTTCACACTTCTATCGTTAGAAAACGTTTTACTCGCTACTTTACATTGCTTTCTACAACATTACGACGGTTTCAAGCGCTTTCACATTAGATTTCGCAGTTCCAGAATTGTAATGGTGAAAAACACTGAATCTCACTAAGTGACAATGTTTAATGTGGTTTTACGATGGTTCATATCTTAACCTAACCTAACCTGACCTAACCTAACCTAACCTAACCTAACCCAACCCAACCCAGCTCAACCCAACCCAACCCAACCAAACCTAACCTAACCTAACCTAACCTAACCCAACCCAACCCAACCTAACCTAACACAACACAACCCAACCTAACCTAACCCGACCCAACCCAACCTAACCTACACTAACCTAACCTAACCTTAACTAATCTAACCTAACCCAACCCAACCCAATCCAACCTAACCTAACCTAACCCAACCCAACCCAACCCAACCTAACCTAACCTAACCTAACCCAACACAACCCAACCCAACCCAACTTAACCTAACCAAACCTAACTTAACCTAACCTAACCCAACCGAACCCAACCTAACCTAAACTAACCTAACCCAACCTAACGTAACCTAACCCAACCCAACCCAACCTAACCTAACCTAACCTAACCCAACCCAACCCAACCTAACATAACCTAACCAAACCTAACCTAGCCAAACCTAACCTAATCTAACCTAACCTAACCTTACCTAACATAACCTAACCTAACCTAACGTAACCTAAACTAACCTAACCTAACCTAACCTAACGTAACCTAACCTAACCTAACCTAACGTAACCTAACCTAACCTAACCTAACCCAACCTAACCCAACCTAATCAAACCCAACCAAACCAAACCCCAACCTAACCTAATACAACCGAAACCAACCTAACCTAACCTAACCTAACCCAACGACGATTGCAAGCGCTTTCACATTAGATAGCGCAGTTCCCGACTTGTATAGGTGAAAAACGCTGCATCTCACTAAGTGACATTGTTTAATGCGGTTTTACGACGGTTCATATCTTAACCTAACCTAACATTCGCACTTGTATCTAAAAATGCTCTTTTACACTGTTTCGTTCACAATTACGATATTTGCATAACCCCACAGTTTTTCAGCAACTTATTACAGTACATAATGCTGTATCTCGCTCAATGACATTGTTCTTTAAGGTTTCACGATGCTTGCATGCGCTTTAACGAGAATATCACAATATAGCAGTTTCGCACTTGTAACGGTACAACACGCAGTATTTGGCTCGTTCATGCCGTTTTGTATGCTTTCACAACATTTCACCTATTGCAGTTTCGTATATGCAATAAAACAACACTATCTCGTAAGATGACGTCCTTTTTGGTGGTTTCACGACGCTACCTAGCTTAAACTAACATAACTCAACCTAACGTAACCTTCGCACTTCTATCGTTAGAAAACGCTTTACTCGCTAGTTTACAATGCTCTCTACAACATTACGACAGTATTCATGTGCTTTCACAATAGATATCGCAGTTCCCGATTTGTAATGGTGAAAAACACTGCATCTCACTAAGTGACATTGTTTATTACGGCTTTACGACAGTTCATATCTTAACCTAACCTAACATTCGCACTTGTATCTAAAAACGCTCTATTACACTGTTTCGTTCACATTTAAAATATTTGCATGACCTCACAGTTTTTCACCAACTTATTACAGTATGGAACGCTGTATATCGCTAAATGACATCGTTCTTTAAGGTTTCACGATGCTTGCATGCGCTTTAACCTGAATATAACAACATAGCAGTTTCGCACTTGTAACGGTACAACACGCAGTATTTGGCTTGTTCATGCCGTTTTGTGTGCTTTCACAACATTTCACCTATCGCAGTTTCGTACTCGCAATAAAACAACACTATCTCGTTAGATGACGTTGTTTTTGGTGGTTTCACGACGCTACCTAGCTTAAACTAACATAACTACACCTAACATAACTTTCGCACTTCTATCGTTAGAAAACGTTTTACTCGCTACTTTACATTGCTTTCTACAACATTACGACGGTTTCAAGCGCTTTCACATTAGATATCGCAGTTCCCGAATTGTAATGGTGAAAAACACTGCATCTCACTAAGTGACATTGTTTAATGCGGTTTTACAATGGTTCATATCTTAACCTAACCTAACCTGACCTAACCTAACCTAACCTAACCTTACCTAACCTAACTGAACCTAACCTAACCTAACCTAACTTAACCTAACCTAACCTAACCTAACCCAACCCAACCCAACCTAACCTAACCTAACCTAACCTAACCCAACACAACCCAACCCAACCCAACTTAACCTAACCTAACCTAACTTAACCTAACCTAACCCAACCCAACCTAACCTAAACTAACCTAACCCAACCTAACGTAACCTAACCCAACCCAACCCAACCTAACCTAACCTAACCCAACCCAACCCAACCCAACCCAACCTAACCTAACCTAACCTAACCCAACCTAACCTAACCTAACCTAACCCAACCCAACCCAACCAAACCTAACCTAACATAACCTAACGAAACCTAACCTAGCCAAACCTAACCTAACCTAACCTAACCTTACCTAACCTAACCTAACCTAACCTAACGTAACCTAATCTAACCTAACCTAACCTAACGTAACCACACCTAACCTAACCTAACGTAAAGACTAACCTAACCAAACCTAACCCAACCTAACCCAACCCAACCCAACCCAACCCAACCTAACCTAACCTAACGACGGTTGCAAGCGCTTTCACATTAGATATCGCAGTTCCTGACTTGTAATTGTGAAAAACACTGCATCTCACTAAGTGACCTTGTTTATTGTGGTTTTACGACGGTTCATATCTTAACCTAACCTAACATTCGCACTTGTATCTAAAAACGCTCTATTGCACTGTTTCGTTCACAATTACGATATTTGCATAACCCCACAGTTTTCAGCAACTTATTACAGTACAGAACGCTGTATCTCGCTAAATGACATTGTTCTTTAAGGTTTCACGATGCTTGCATGCACTTTAACGAGAATATCACAATATAGCAGTTTTGCACTTGTAACGGTACAACACGCAGTATTTGGCTTGTTCATACCGTTTTGTGTGCTTTCACAACATTTCACCTATCGCAGTTTCGTACTCGCAATAAAACAACACTATCTCGTTAGATGACGTCGTTTTTGGTGGTTTCACGACGCTACCTAGCTTAAGCTAACATAACTACGCCTTACAAAACCTTCGCACTTCTATCGTTAGAAAACGTTTTACTCGCTACTTCACATTGCTTTCTACAACATTACGACGGTTTCAAGCGCTTTTACAATAGATATCGCAGTTCCCGACTTGTAATAGTGAAAAACACTGCATCTCACTAAGTGACATTGTTTAATGCGGTTTTACGATGGTTCATATCTTAACCTAACCTAACCTAACCTAACCTAACCTAACTTAACCTTACCTAACCTAACCTAACCTAACCTAACCAAACTTAACCTAACCTAACCTAACCTAACCCAACCCAACCCAACCCAACCGCACCTAACCTAACCTAACCTAACCTTACCTAACCTAACCTAACCCAACCCAACCCCACCTAACCCAACCCAACCCAACCCAACCTAACCTAACCTAACCTAACCCAACCCAACCCAACCCAACCTATCATAACCTAACCTAACCTAAACTAACCCAACCCAACCGAATCTAACCTAACCTAACCTAACCAAACCTAACCTAACCTAACCTAACCTAACCTTACCTAACCCAACCTAACCTAACCTAACCTAACCTTACCTAACCTAACCTAACGCAACCTAACATAACCTAACCTAACCTAACCCAACCCAACCCAACCCAACCTAACCTATTCCAACCCAACCCAACCTAACCTAACCTACCCTAACCTAACGACGGTTGCAAGCGCTTTCACATTAGATATCGCAGTTCCCGACTTGTAATTGTGAAAAACACTGCATCTCATTAAGTGACATTGTTTATTGTGGTTTTACGACGGTTCATATCTTAACCAAACCTAACATTCGCTCTTGTATCTAAAAACGCTCTATTACACTGTTTCGTTCACAATTACGATATTTTCATAACCTCACAGTTTAACACCAACTTATTGCAGTACAGAACGCTGTATCTCCCTAAATGACATCGTTCTTTGAGGTTTCACGATGTTTGCATGCGCTTTAACGAGAATATCACAATATAGCAGTTTCGTACTTGTAACGGTACAACACGCAGTATCTGGCTTGTTCATGCCGTTTTGTGTGCTTTCACAACATTTCACCTATTGCAGTTTCGTACATGCAATAAAACATTATCTCGTTAGATGACGTCTTTTTTGGTAGTTTCACGACACTACCTAGCTTAAATTAACATAACTCAACCTAACATAACCGTCACACTTCTATCGTTAAAAAATGTTTTACTCGCTACTTTACAATGCTCTCTACAACATTACGACGCTTTCATGCGCTTTCACAATAGATATCGCAGTTCCCGACTTGTAGTGGTGAAAAACACTGGATCTCACTAAGAGACATTGTTTAATGCGGTTTTACGACGGTTCATATCTTAACCTAACCTAACATTCGCACTAGTATCTCAAAACGCTCTATTACACTGTTTCGTTCACATTTAAGATATTTGCATGACCTCACAGTTTTTCACCAACTTATTACAATACAGAACGCTGTATATCGCTAAATGACATCGTTCTTCAAGGTTTCACGATGCTTGCATGCGCTTTAACCTGAATATCACAACATAGCAGTTTCGCACTTGTGACGGTACAACACGCAGTATTTGGCTTGTTCATGCCGTTTTGTGTGCTTTCACAACATTTCACCTATCGCAGTTTCGTACTCGCAATAAAACAACACTATCTCGTTAGATGACGTCGTTTTTGGTGGTTTCACGACGCTACCTAGCTTAAACTAACATAACTACACCTAACATAACCTTCACACTTCTATCGTTAGAAAACGTTTTACTCGCTACTTTACATTGCTTTCTACAACATTACGACGGTTTCAAGCGCTTTCACATTAGATTTCGCAGTTCCAGAATTGTAATGGTGAAAAACACTGAATCTCACTAAGTGACAATGTTTAATGTGGTTTTACGATGGTTCATATCTTAACCTAACCTAACCTGACCTAACCTAACCTAACCTAACCTAACCCAACCCAACCCAGCTCAACCCAACCCAACCCAACCAAACCTAACCTAACCTAACCTAACCTAACCCAACCCAACCCAACCTAACCTAACACAACACAACCCAACCTAACCTAACCTAACCTAACCCGACCCAACCCAACCTAACCTACACTAACCTAACCTAACCTTAACTAATCTAACCTAACCCAACCCAACCCAACCCAATCCAACCTAACCTAACCTAACCCAACCCAACCTAACCTAACCTAACCTAACCCAACACAACCCAACCCAACCCAACTTAACCTAACCAAACCTAACTTAACCTAACCTAACCCAACCGAACCCAACCTAACCTAAACTAACCTAACCCAACCTAACGTAACCTAACCCAACCCAACCCAACCTAACCTAACCTAACCTAACCCAACCCAACCCAACCCAACCTAACATAACCTAACCAAACCTAACCTAGCCAAACCTAACCTAATCTAACCTAACCTAACCTTACCTAACATAACCTAACCTAACCTAACGTAACCTAAACTAACCTAACCTAACCTAACCTAACGTAACCTAACCTAACCTAACCTAACGTAACCTAACCTAACCTAACCTAACCTAACCCAACCTAACCCAACCTAATCAAACCCAACCAAACCAAACCCCAACCTAACCTAATACAACCGAAACCAACCTAACCTAACCTAACCTAACCCAACGACGATTGCAAGCGCTTTCACATTAGATAGCGCAGTTCCCGACTTGTATAGGTGAAAAACGCTGCATCTCACTAAGTGACATTGTTTAATGCGGTTTTACGACGGTTCATATCTTAACCTAACCTAACATTCGCACTTGTATCTAAAAATGCTCTTTTACACTGTTTCGTTCACAATTACGATATTTGCATAACCCCACAGTTTTTCAGCAACTTATTACAGTACATAATGCTGTATCTCGCTAAATGACATTGTTCTTTAAGGTTTCACGATGCTTGCATGCGCTTTAACGAGAATATCACAATATAGCAGTTTCGCACTTGTAACGGTACAACACGCAGTATTTGGCTCGTTCATGCCGTTTTGTATGCTTTCACAACATTTCACCTATTGCAGTTTCGTATATGCAATAAAACAACACTATCTCGTAAGATGACGTCCTTTTTGGTGGTTTCACGACGCTACCTAGCTTAAACTAACATAACTCAACCTAACGTAACCTTCGCACTTCTATCGTTAGAAAACGCTTTACTCGCTAGTTTACAATGCTCTCTACAACATTACGACAGTATTCATGTGCTTTCACAATAGATATCGCAGTTCCCGATTTGTAATGGTGAAAAACACTGCATCTCACTAAGTGACATTGTTTATTACGGCTTTACGACGGTTCATATCTTAACCTAACCTAACATTCGCACTTGTATCTAAAAACGCTCTATTACACTGTTTCGTTCACATTTAAAATATTTGCATGACCTCACAGTTTTTCACCAACTTATTACAGTATGGAACGCTGTATATCGCTAAATGACATCGTTCTTTAAGGTTTCACGATGCTTGCATGCGCTTTAACCTGAATATAACAACATAGCAGTTTCGCACTTGTAACGGTACAACACGCAGTATTTGGCTTGTTCATGCCGTTTTGTGTGCTTTCACAACATTTCACCTATCGCAGTTTCGTACTCGCAATAAAACAACACTATCTCGTTAGATGACGTTGTTTTTGGTGGTTTCACGACGCTACCTAGCTTAAACTAACATAACTACACCTAACATAACTTTCGCACTTCTATCGTTAGAAAATGTTTTACTCGCTACTTCACATTGCTTTCTACAACATTACGACGGTTGCAAGCGCTTTCACATTTCATCGCAGTTCCCGACTTGTAATGGTGAGAAACACTGCATCTCACTAAGTGACATTGTTTAATGCGGTTTTAAGACGGTTCATATCTTAACCTAACCTAACATTCGCACTTGTATCTAAAAACGCTCTATTACACTGTTTTGTTCACAATTACGATATTTGCATAACCTCACAGTTTTTCAGCAACTTATTGCAGTACAGAACGCTGTATTTCGCTAAATGACATCGTTCTTTAAGGTTTCACGATGCTTGCATGCTCTTTAACGAGAATATCACAATATAGCAGTTTCGCACTTGTAACGGTATAACACACAGTATTTTGCTTGTTCATGCCGTTTTGTGTGCTTTCACAGCATTTCACCTATCGCAGTTTCGTACTCGCAATAAAACAACACTATCACGTTAGATGACGTCGTTTTTGGTGGTTTCACGACGCTACCTAGCTTAAACTAACATAACTCAACCTAACATAACCTTCGCACTTCTGTCGTTAGAAAACGTTTTACTCGCTACTTTACATTGCTTTTTACAACATTACGACGGTTTCAAGCGCTTTCACATTAGATATCGCAGTTCCCGACTTGTAATGGTGAAAGACACTGCATCTCACTAAGTGACATTGTTTATAGCGGTTTTACGACAGTTCATATCTTAACCTAACCTAACCTAACCTAACTTAACCTAACCTAACCTAACTTAACCTAACCTAACCTAACCTAACCTGACCTCACCTAACCTAACCTAACCCAACCAAACCCAGCCCAACCCAACCCAACCCAACCAAACCTAACCTAACCTAACCTAACCCAACCCAACCCAACTCAATCAAACCCAACCTAACCTAACCTAACCCAACCCAACCTAACTTAGCCCAAACTAACTTAACCTAACCTAACCTAACTCAACCTAACCTAACCTAACCCAACCCAACCCAACACAACGCAACCTAACCTAACCTAACCCAACCCAACCCAACCTAACCTAAACTAACCTAACCTAACCTAAACTAATCTAACCTAACCTAACCTAACCCAACCCAAACCAACCCAACCTAACCTAACCTAACCTAACCCAACCCAACCCAACCCAACCTATCCTAACCTAACCTAACCTAACCCAATCTAACCTAACCTAACCTAACCCAACCCAACCCAACCCAACCAAACGTAACCTAACATAACCTAACCAAACCTAACCTAGCCAAACCTAACCTAACCTAACCTAACCTAACCTTACCTAACATAACCTAACCTAACCTAACGTAACCTAAACTAACCTAACCTAACCTAACGTAACTACACCTATCCTAACCTAACGTAACGTAACCTAACCTAACCTAACCTAACCTAACGACGGTTGCAAGCGCTTTCACATTAGATATCGCAGTTCCTGACTTGTAATTGTGAAAAACACTGCATCTCATCAAGTGACATTGTTTAATGTGGTTTTACGACGGTTCATATCGTAACCTAACCTAACCTAACCTAACCAAACCTAACCTAACCTAACCTAACCTAACCCTTTTAACCTAACCTAACCTAACCTAACCTAACCTAACCTGACCTAACCTAACCTAACCTAACCTAACCTAACCCAACCCAACCCAGCTCAACCCAACCCAACCCAACCCAACCCAACTTAACCTAACACAACCCAACCCAACCTAACCTAACCTAACCTAACCCAACCCAACCCAACCCAACCTAATTTAAACTAACCTAACCTAACCTTAACTAATCTAACCTAACCTAAACCAACCCAACCCAATCTAACCTAACCTAACCTAATCTAACCCAACCCAACCCAACCCAACCCAACCTAACCTAACCTAACCTAACCTAATCTAACCTAACCTAACCTAACCCAACCCAACCTAACATAACCTAACCAAACCTAACCTAGCCAAACCTAACCTAACCTTACCTAACATAACCTAACCTAACCTAACGTAACCTAAACTAACTTAACCTAACCTAACGTAACCTAACCTAACCTAACCTAACGTAACCTAACCTAACCCAACCTAACCCAACCTAACCAAACCCAACCCAACCCAACCCAACCTAACCTAATCCAACCGAAACCAACCTAACCAAACCTAACCTAACCTAACCCAACGACGGTTGCAAGCGCTTTCACATTAGATATCGCAGTTCCCGACTTGTAATGGTGAAAAACGCTGCATCTCACTAAGTGACATTGTTTAATGCGGTTTTACGACGGTTCATATCTTAACCTAACCTAACATTCGCACTTGTATCTAAAAACGCTCTATTACACTGTTTCGTTCACAATTACGATATTTGCATAACCCCACAGTTTTTCAGCAACTTATTACAGTACAGAATGCTGTATCTCGCTAAATGACATCGTTCTTTAAGGTTTCACGATGCTTGCATGCGCTTTAACGAGAATATGACAATATAGCAGTTTCGCACTTGTAACGGTACAACACGCAGTATTTGGCTTGTTCATGCCGTTTTGTGTGCTTTCACAACATTTCACCTATCGCAGTTTCGTACTCGCAATAAAACAACACTATCTCGTTAGATGACGTCGTTTTTGGTGGTTTCACGATGCTACCTAGCTTAAACTAACATAACTACACCTAACATAACCTTCGCACTTCTATCGTTAGAAAACGTTTTACTCGCTACTTCACATTGCTTTCTACAACATTACGACGGTTTCAAGCGCTTTTACAATAGATATCGCAGTTCCCGACTTGTAATGGTGAAAAACACTGCATCTCACTAAGTGACATTGTTTAATGCGGTTTTACGATGGTTCATATCTTAACCTAACCAAACCTAACCTAACTTAACCTTACCTAACCTAACCTAACCTAACCAAACTTAACCTAACCTAACCTAACCTAACCTATCCCAACCCAACCCAACCCAACCTAACCTAACCCAACCCAACCCAACCCAACCCAACCTAACCTAATCCAACCCAACCCAACCTAACCCAACCTAACCTAACCTAACATAACCTAACGACGGTTTCAAGCGCTTTCACATTAGATATCGCAGTTCCCGACTTGTAATGGTGAAAAACACTGCATCTCACTAAGTGACATTGTTTAATGCGGTTTTACGATGGTTCATATCTTAACCTAACCTAACCTTACCTAACATAACCTAACCTAACCTAACGTAACCTAAACTAACTTAACCTAACCTAACGTAACCTAACCTAACCTAACCTAACGTAACGTAACCTAACCTAACCCAACCTAACCCAACCTAACCAAACCCAACCCAACCCAACCCAACCTAACCTAATCCAACCGAAACCAACCTAACCTAACCTAACCTAACCTAACCCAACGACGGTTGCAAGCGCTTTCACATTAGATATCGCAGTTCCCGACTTGTAATGGTGAAAAACGCTGCATCTCACTAAGTGACATTGTTTAATGCGGTTTTACGACGGTTCATATCTTAACCTAACCTAACATTCGCACTTGTATCTAAAAACGCTCTATTACACTGTTTCGTTCACAATTACGATATTTGCATAACCCCACAGTTTTTCAGCAACTCACTACAGTACAGAACGCTGTATCTCGCTAAATGACATCGTTCTTCAAGGTTTCACGATGCTTGCATGCGCTTTAACCTGAATATCACAACATAGCAGTTTCGCACTTGTAACGGTACAACACGCAGTATTTGGCTTGTTCATGCCGTTTTGTGTGCTTTCACAACATTTCACCTATCGCAGTTTCGTACTCGCAATAAAACAACACTATCTCGTTAGATGACGTCGTTTTTGGTGGTTTCACGATGCTACCTAGCTTAAACTAACATAACTACACCTAACATAACCTTCGCACTTCTATCGTTAGAAAACGTTTTACTCGCTACTTCACATTGCTTTCTACAACATTACGACGGTTTCAAGCGCTTTTACAATAGATATCGCAGTTCCCGACTTGTAATGGTGAAAAACACTGCATCTCACTAAGTGACATTGTTTAATGCGGTTTTACGATGGTTCATATCTTAACCTAACCAAACCTAACCTAACTTAACCTTACCTAACCTAACCTAACCTAACCAAACTTAACCTAACCTAACCTAACCTAACCTAACCTAACCCAACCCAACCCAACCCAACCTAACCTAACCCAACCCAACCCAACCCAACCCAACCCAACCTAACCTAATCCAACCCAACCCAACCTAACCCAACCTAACCTAACCTAACATAACCTAACGACGGTTTCAAGCGCTTTCACATTAGATATCGCAGTTCCCGACTTGTAATGGTGAAAAACACTGCATCTCACTAAGTGACATTGTTTAATGCGGTTTTACGACGGTTCATATCTTAACCTAACCTAACATTCGCACTTGTATCTAAAAACGCTCTATTACACTGTTTCGTTCACAATTACAATATTTGCATAACCTCACAGTTTAACACCAACTTATTGCAGTACAGAACGCTGTATCTCCCTAATTGACATCGTTCTTTGAGGTTTCACGATGCTTGCATGCGCTTTAACGAGAATATCACAATATAGCAGTTTCGTACTTGTAACGATACAACATGCAGTATCTGGCTTGTTCATGCCGTTTTGTGTGCTTTCACAACATTTCACCTATTGCAGTTTCGTACATGCAATAAAACATTATCTCGTTAGATGACGTCCTTTTTGGTAGTTTCACGACGCTACCTAGCTTAAACTAACATAACTACACCTAACATAACCTTCGCACTTCTATCGTTAGAAAACGTTTTACTCGCTACTTTACATTGCTTTCTACAACATTACGACGGTTTCAAGCGCTTTCACATTAGATATCGCAGTTCCCGAATTGTAATGGTGAAAAACACTGCATCTCACTAAGTGACATTGTTTAATGCGGTTTTACAATGGTTCATATCTTAACCTAACCTAACCTGACCAATTTTAACCTAACCTAACCTAACCTTACCTAACCTAACTGAACCTAACCTAACCTAACCTAACTTAACTTAACCTAACCTAACCTAACCTAACCCAACCCAACCCAACCTAGCCTAACCTAACCTAACCTAACCCAACACAACCCAACCCAACCCAACTTAACCTAACCTAACCAAACTTAACCTAACCTAACCCAACCCAACCCAACCTAACCTAACCTAACCTAACCTAACCCAACACAACCCAACGCAACCCAACTTAACCTAACCTAACCTAACTTAACCTAACCTAACCCAACCCAACCCAACCTAACCTATACTAACCTAATCCAACCTAACGTAACCTAACCCAACCCAACCCAACCTAACCTAACCTAACCCAACCCAACCCAACCCAACCCAACCTAACCTAACCTAACCTAACCCAACCTAACCTAACCTAACCTAAGCTAACCCAACCCAACCAAACCTAACCTAACATAACCTAACCAAACCTAACCTAGCCAAACCTAACCTAACCTAACCTAACCTTACCTAACATAACCTAACCTAACCTAACGTAACCTAAACTAACCTAACCTAACCTAACGTAACCACACCTAACCTAACCTAACGTAACGTAACCTAAACTAACCTAACCCAACCCAACCCAACCTAACCCAACCTAACCTAACCTAACCTAACGACGGTTGCAAGTGCTTTCACATTAGATATCGCAGTTCCTGACTTGTAATTGTGAAAAACACTGCATCTCATTAAGTGACATTGTTTATTGTGGTTTCACGACGGTTCATATCTTAACCTAACCTAACATTCGCACTTGTATCTAAAAACGCTCTATTACACTGTTTCGTTCACATTCAAAATATTTGCATGACCTCACAGTTTTTCACCAACTTATTACAGTACGGAACGCTGTATATCGCTAAATGGCATCGTTCTTTCAGGTTTCACGATGCTTGCATGCGCTTTAACCTGAATATCACAACATAGCAGTTTCGCACTTGTAACGGTACAACACGCAGTATTTGGCTTGTTCATGCCGTTTTGTGTGCTTTCACAACATTTCACCTATCGCAGTTTCGTACTCGCAATAAAACAACACTATCTCGTTAGATGACGTTGTTTTTGGTGGTTTCACGACGCTACCTAGCTTAAACTAACATAACTACACCTAACATAACTTTCGCACTTCTATCGTTAGAAAATGTTTTACTCGCTACTTCACATTGCTTTCTACAACATTACGACGGTTGCAAGCGCTTTCACATTTCATCGCAGTTCCCGACTTGTAATGGTGAGAAACACTGCATCTCACTAAGTGACATTGTTTAATGCGGTTTTAAGACGGTTCATATCTTAACCTAACCTAACATTCGCACTTGTATCTAAAAACGCTCTATTACACTGTTTTGTTCACAATTACGATATTTGCATAACCTCACAGTTTTTCAGCAACTTATTGCAGTACAGAACGCTGTATTTCGCTAAATGACATCGTTCTTTAAGGTTTCACGATGCTTGCATGCTCTTTAACGAGAATATCACAATATAGCAGTTTCGCACTTGTAACGGTATAACACACAGTATTTTGCTTGTTCATGCCGTTTTGTGTGCTTTCACAGCATTTCACCTATCGCAGTTTCGTACTCGCAATAAAACAACACTATCACGTTAGATGACGTCGTTTTTGGTGGTTTCACGACGCTACCTAGCTTAAACTAACATAACTCAACCTAACATAACCTTCGCACTTCTGTCGTTAGAAAACGTTTTACTCGCTACTTTACATTGCTTTTTACAACATTACGACGGTTTCAAGCGCTTTCACATTAGATATCGCAGTTCCCGACTTGTAATGGTGAAAGACACTGCATCTCACTAAGTGACATTGTTTATAGCGGTTTTACGACAGTTCATATCTTAACCTAACCTAACCTAACCTAACTTAACCTAACCTAACCTAACTTAACCTAACCTAACCTAACCTAACCTGACCTCACCTAACCTAACCTAACCCAACCAAACCCAGCCCAACCCAACCCAACCCAACCAAACCTAACCTAACCTAACCTAACCCAACCCAACCCAACTCAATCAAACCCAACCTAACCTAACCTAACCCAACCCAACCTAACTTAGCCCAAACTAACTTAACCTAACCTAACCTAACTCAACCTAACCTAACCTAACCCAACCCAACCCAACACAACGCAACCTAACCTAACCTAACCCAACCCAACCCAACCTAACCTAAACTAACCTAACCTAACCTAAACTAATCTAACCTAACCTAACCTAACCCAACCCAAACCAACCCAACCTAACCTAACCTAACCTAACCCAACCCAACCCAACCCAACCTATCCTAACCTAACCTAACCTAACCCAATCTAACCTAACCTAACCTAACCCAACCCAACCCAACCCAACCAAACGTAACCTAACATAACCTAACCAAACCTAACCTAGCCAAACCTAACCTAACCTAACCTAACCTAACCTTACCTAACATAACCTAACCTAACCTAACGTAACCTAAACTAACCTAACCTAACCTAACGTAACTACACCTATCCTAACCTAACGTAACGTAACCTAACCTAACCTAACCTAACCTAACGACGGTTGCAAGCGCTTTCACATTAGATATCGCAGTTCCTGACTTGTAATTGTGAAAAACACTGCATCTCATCAAGTGACATTGTTTAATGTGGTTTTACGACGGTTCATATCGTAACCTAACCTAACCTAACCTAACCAAACCTAACCTAACCTAACCTAACCTAACCCTTTTAACCTAACCTAACCTAACCTAACCTAACCTAACCTGACCTAACCTAACCTAACCTAACCTAACCTAACCCAACCCAACCCAGCTCAACCCAACCCAACCCAACCCAACCCAACTTAACCTAACACAACCCAACCCAACCTAACCTAACCTAACCTAACCCAACCCAACCCAACCCAACCTAATTTAAACTAACCTAACCTAACCTTAACTAATCTAACCTAACCTAAACCAACCCAACCCAATCTAACCTAACCTAACCTAATCTAACCCAACCCAACCCAACCCAACCCAACCTAACCTAACCTAACCTAACCTAATCTAACCTAACCTAACCTAACCCAACCCAACCTAACATAACCTAACCAAACCTAACCTAGCCAAACCTAACCTAACCTTACCTAACATAACCTAACCTAACCTAACGTAACCTAAACTAACTTAACCTAACCTAACGTAACCTAACCTAACCTAACCTAACGTAACCTAACCTAACCCAACCTAACCCAACCTAACCAAACCCAACCCAACCCAACCCAACCTAACCTAATCCAACCGAAACCAACCTAACCAAACCTAACCTAACCTAACCCAACGACGGTTGCAAGCGCTTTCACATTAGATATCGCAGTTCCCGACTTGTAATGGTGAAAAACGCTGCATCTCACTAAGTGACATTGTTTAATGCGGTTTTACGACGGTTCATATCTTAACCTAACCTAACATTCGCACTTGTATCTAAAAACGCTCTATTACACTGTTTCGTTCACAATTACGATATTTGCATAACCCCACAGTTTTTCAGCAACTTATTACAGTACAGAATGCTGTATCTCGCTAAATGACATCGTTCTTTAAGGTTTCACGATGCTTGCATGCGCTTTAACGAGAATATGACAATATAGCAGTTTCGCACTTGTAACGGTACAACACGCAGTATTTGGCTTGTTCATGCCGTTTTGTGTGCTTTCACAACATTTCACCTATCGCAGTTTCGTACTCGCAATAAAACAACACTATCTCGTTAGATGACGTCGTTTTTGGTGGTTTCACGATGCTACCTAGCTTAAACTAACATAACTACACCTAACATAACCTTCGCACTTCTATCGTTAGAAAACGTTTTACTCGCTACTTCACATTGCTTTCTACAACATTACGACGGTTTCAAGCGCTTTTACAATAGATATCGCAGTTCCCGACTTGTAATGGTGAAAAACACTGCATCTCACTAAGTGACATTGTTTAATGCGGTTTTACGATGGTTCATATCTTAACCTAACCAAACCTAACCTAACTTAACCTTACCTAACCTAACCTAACCTAACCAAACTTAACCTAACCTAACCTAACCTAACCTATCCCAACCCAACCCAACCCAACCTAACCTAACCCAACCCAACCCAACCCAACCCAACCTAACCTAATCCAACCCAACCCAACCTAACCCAACCTAACCTAACCTAACATAACCTAACGACGGTTTCAAGCGCTTTCACATTAGATATCGCAGTTCCCGACTTGTAATGGTGAAAAACACTGCATCTCACTAAGTGACATTGTTTAATGCGGTTTTACGATGGTTCATATCTTAACCTAACCTAACCTTACCTAACATAACCTAACCTAACCTAACGTAACCTAAACTAACTTAACCTAACCTAACGTAACCTAACCTAACCTAACCTAACGTAACGTAACCTAACCTAACCCAACCTAACCCAACCTAACCAAACCCAACCCAACCCAACCCAACCTAACCTAATCCAACCGAAACCAACCTAACCTAACCTAACCTAACCTAACCCAACGACGGTTGCAAGCGCTTTCACATTAGATATCGCAGTTCCCGACTTGTAATGGTGAAAAACGCTGCATCTCACTAAGTGACATTGTTTAATGCGGTTTTACGACGGTTCATATCTTAACCTAACCTAACATTCGCACTTGTATCTAAAAACGCTCTATTACACTGTTTCGTTCACAATTACGATATTTGCATAACCCCACAGTTTTTCAGCAACTCACTACAGTACAGAACGCTGTATCTCGCTAAATGACATCGTTCTTCAAGGTTTCACGATGCTTGCATGCGCTTTAACCTGAATATCACAACATAGCAGTTTCGCACTTGTAACGGTACAACACGCAGTATTTGGCTTGTTCATGCCGTTTTGTGTGCTTTCACAACATTTCACCTATCGCAGTTTCGTACTCGCAATAAAACAACACTATCTCGTTAGATGACGTCGTTTTTGGTGGTTTCACGATGCTACCTAGCTTAAACTAACATAACTACACCTAACATAACCTTCGCACTTCTATCGTTAGAAAACGTTTTACTCGCTACTTCACATTGCTTTCTACAACATTACGACGGTTTCAAGCGCTTTTACAATAGATATCGCAGTTCCCGACTTGTAATGGTGAAAAACACTGCATCTCACTAAGTGACATTGTTTAATGCGGTTTTACGATGGTTCATATCTTAACCTAACCAAACCTAACCTAACTTAACCTTACCTAACCTAACCTAACCTAACCAAACTTAACCTAACCTAACCTAACCTAACCTAACCTAACCCAACCCAACCCAACCCAACCTAACCTAACCCAACCCAACCCAACCCAACCCAACCCAACCTAACCTAATCCAACCCAACCCAACCTAACCCAACCTAACCTAACCTAACATAACCTAACGACGGTTTCAAGCGCTTTCACATTAGATATCGCAGTTCCCGACTTGTAATGGTGAAAAACACTGCATCTCACTAAGTGACATTGTTTAATGCGGTTTTACGACGGTTCATATCTTAACCTAACCTAACATTCGCACTTGTATCTAAAAACGCTCTATTACACTGTTTCGTTCACAATTACAATATTTGCATAACCTCACAGTTTAACACCAACTTATTGCAGTACAGAACGCTGTATCTCCCTAATTGACATCGTTCTTTGAGGTTTCACGATGCTTGCATGCGCTTTAACGAGAATATCACAATATAGCAGTTTCGTACTTGTAACGATACAACATGCAGTATCTGGCTTGTTCATGCCGTTTTGTGTGCTTTCACAACATTTCACCTATTGCAGTTTCGTACATGCAATAAAACATTATCTCGTTAGATGACGTCCTTTTTGGTAGTTTCACGACGCTACCTAGCTTAAACTAACATAACTACACCTAACATAACCTTCGCACTTCTATCGTTAGAAAACGTTTTACTCGCTACTTTACATTGCTTTCTACAACATTACGACGGTTTCAAGCGCTTTCACATTAGATATCGCAGTTCCCGAATTGTAATGGTGAAAAACACTGCATCTCACTAAGTGACATTGTTTAATGCGGTTTTACAATGGTTCATATCTTAACCTAACCTAACCTGACCAATTTTAACCTAACCTAACCTAACCTTACCTAACCTAACTGAACCTAACCTAACCTAACCTAACTTAACTTAACCTAACCTAACCTAACCTAACCCAACCCAACCCAACCTAGCCTAACCTAACCTAACCTAACCCAACACAACCCAACCCAACCCAACTTAACCTAACCTAACCAAACTTAACCTAACCTAACCCAACCCAACCCAACCTAACCTAACCTAACCTAACCTAACCCAACACAACCCAACGCAACCCAACTTAACCTAACCTAACCTAACTTAACCTAACCTAACCCAACCCAACCCAACCTAACCTATACTAACCTAATCCAACCTAACGTAACCTAACCCAACCCAACCCAACCTAACCTAACCTAACCCAACCCAACCCAACCCAACCCAACCTAACCTAACCTAACCTAACCCAACCTAACCTAACCTAACCTAAGCTAACCCAACCCAACCAAACCTAACCTAACATAACCTAACCAAACCTAACCTAGCCAAACCTAACCTAACCTAACCTAACCTTACCTAACATAACCTAACCTAACCTAACGTAACCTAAACTAACCTAACCTAACCTAACGTAACCACACCTAACCTAACCTAACGTAACGTAACCTAAACTAACCTAACCCAACCCAACCCAACCTAACCCAACCTAACCTAACCTAACCTAACGACGGTTGCAAGTGCTTTCACATTAGATATCGCAGTTCCTGACTTGTAATTGTGAAAAACACTGCATCTCATTAAGTGACATTGTTTATTGTGGTTTCACGACGGTTCATATCTTAACCTAACCTAACATTCGCACTTGTATCTAAAAACGCTCTATTACACTGTTTCGTTCACATTCAAAATATTTGCATGACCTCACAGTTTTTCACCAACTTATTACAGTACGGAACGCTGTATATCGCTAAATGGCATCGTTCTTTCAGGTTTCACGATGCTTGCATGCGCTTTAACCTGAATATCACAACATAGCAGTTTCGCACTTGTAACGGTACAACACGCAGTATTTGACTTGTTCATGCCGTTTTGTGTGCTTTCACAACATTTCACCTATCGCAGTTTCGTACGTGCAATAAAACAACACTATCTCGTTAGATGACGTCGTTTTTAGTGGTTTCACGACGCTACCTAGCTTAAACTAACATAACTACACCTAACATAACCTTCACACTTCTATCGTTAGAAAACGTTTTACTCGCTACTTTACATTGCTTTCTACAACATTACGACGGTTTCAAGCGCTTTCACATTAGATTTCGCAGTTCCCGAATTGTAATGGTGAAAAACACTGAATCTCACTAAGTGACATTGTTTAATGCGGTTTTACGATGGTTGATATCTTAACCTAACCTAACCTGACCTAACGTAACCTAACCTAACCTAACCTTGCCTAACATAACTTAACCTAACCTAACCTAACCTAACCTAACTTAACCTAACCTAACCTAACCCAACCCAACCCAACCTAGCCTAACCTAACCTAACCTAACCCAACACAACCCAACCCAACCCAACTTAACCTAACCTAACCAAACTTAACCTAACCTAACCCAACCCAACCCAACCTAACCTAAACTAACCTAACCTAACCTAACGTAACCTAACCCAACCCAACCTAACCTAACCTAACCTAACCTAACCCAACCCAACCCAACCCAACCTAACCTAACCTAACCTAACCTAACCTAACCCAACCATCCCCAACCCAACCTAACCTAACCTAACCCAATCTAACCTAACCTAACCCAACCCAACCCAACCTAACCTAACATAACCTAACCAAACCTAACCTAGCCAAACCTAACCTAACCTAACCTAACCTTACCTAACATAACCAAACCTAACCTAACGTAACTTAAACTAACCTAACCTAACCTAACCCAACCTAACCCAACCTAACCCAACCCAACCCAACCTAACCTAACCTAACCTAACCTAACGACGGTTGCAAGCGCTTTCACATTAGATATCGCAGTTCCTGACTTGTAATGGTGAAAAACACTGCATCTCACGAAGTGACATTGTTTAATGCGGTTTTACGACGGTTCATATCTTAACCTAACCTAACATTCGCACTTGTATCTAAAAACGCTCTATTACACTGTTTCGTTCACAATTACGATATTTGCATAACCCCACAGTTTTTCAGCAACTTATTACAGTACAGAACGCTGTATCTCGCTAAATGACATTGTTCTTTAAGGTTTCACGATGCTTGCATGCGCTTTAACGAGAATATCACAATATAGCAGTTTCGCACTTGTAACGGTACAACACGCAGTATTTGGCTCGTTCATGCCGTTTTGTATGCTTTCACAACATTTCACCTATTGCAGTTTCGTACATGCAATAAAACAACACTATCTCGTTAGATGACGTCCTTTTTGGTGGTTTCACGACGCTACCTAGCTTAAGCTAACATAACTACGCCTTACAAAACCTTCGCACTTCTATCGTTAGAAAACGTTTTACTCGCTACTTCACATTGCTTTCTACAACATTACGACGGTTTCAAGCGCTTTTACAATACATATCGCAGTTCCCGACTTGTAATGGTGAAAAACACTGCATCTCGCTAAGTGACATTGTTTAATGCGGTTTTACGATGGTTCATATCTTAACCTAACCTAACCTAACCTAACTTAACCTTACCTAACCTAACCTAACCTAACCTAACCCAACCCAACCCAACCCAACCGCACCTAACCTAACCTAACCTAACCTTACCTAACCTAACCTAACCCAACCCAACCCCACCTAACCCAACCCAACCCAACCCAACCCAACATAACCTAACCTAACCTAACCCAACCCAACCCAACCCAACCTATCATTACCTAACCTAACCTAAACCAACCCAACCCAACCGAATCTAACCTAACCTAACCTAACCTAACCAAACCTAACCTAACCTAACCTAACCTTACCTAACCCAACCTAACCTAACCTAACCTAACCTAAGCTTACCTAACCTAACCTAACGCAACCTAACATAACCTAACCTAACCTAACCCAACCTAACCGAACCCACCCAACCCAACCCAACCTAACCTATTCCAACCCAACCCAACCTAACCTAACCTACCCTAACCTAACGACGGTTGCAAGCGCTTTCACATTAGATATCGCAGTTCCCGACTTGTAATGGTGAAAAACACTGCATCTCACTAAGTGACATTGTTTAATGCGGTTTTACGACGGTTCATATCTTAACCTAACCTAACATTCGCTCTTGTATCTAAAAACGCTCTATTACACTGTTTCGTTCACAATTACGATATTTGCATAACCTCACAGTTTAACACCAACTTATTGCAGTACAGAACGCTGTATCTCCCTAAATGACATCGTTCTTTGAGGTTTCACGATGTTTGCATGCGCTTTAACGAGAATATCACAATATAGCAGTTTCGTACTTGTAACGGTACAACACGCAGTATCTGGCTTGTTCTTGCCGTTTTGTGTGCTTTCACAACATTTCACCTATTGCAGTTTCGTACATGCAATAAAACATCTCGTTAGAAGACGTCCTTTTTGGTAGTTTCACGACACTACCTAGCTTAAAAAACATAACTCAACCTAACATAACCTTCACACTTCTATCGTTAAAAATTGTTTTACTCGCTACTTTACAATGCTCTCTACAACATTACGACGCTTTCATGCGCTTTCACAATAGATATCGCAGTTCCCGACTTGTAGTGGTGAAAAACACTGGATCTCACTAAGTGACATTGTTTAATGCGGTTTTACGACGGTTCATATCTTAACCTAACCTAACATTCACACTAGTATTTCAAAACGCTCTATTACACTGTTTCGTTCACATTTAAGATATTTGCATGACCTCACAGTTTTTCACCCACTTATTACAATACAGAACGCTGTATATCGCTAAATGACATCGTTCTTGAAGGTTTCACGATGCTTGCATGCGCTTTAACCTGAATATCACAACATAGCAGTTTCGCACTTGTAACGGTACAACACGCAGTATTTGGCTTGTTCATGCCGTTTTGTGTGCTTTCACAACATTTCACCTATCGCAGTTTCGTACTCGCAATAAAACAACACTATCTCGTTAGATGACGTCGTATTTGGTGGTTTCACGACGCTACCTAGCTTAAACTAACATAACTACACCTAACATAACCTTCACACTTCTATTGTTAGAAAACGTTTTACTCGCTACTTTACATTGCTTTCTACAACATTACGACGGTTTCAAGCGCTTTCACATTAGATTTCGCAGTTCCAGAATTGTAAGGGTGAAAAACACTGAATCTCACTAAGTGACATTGTTTAATGTGGTTTTACGATGGTTCATATCTTAACCTAACCTAACCTAACCTAACCTAACCTTACCTAACCTAACTTAACCTAACCTAACCTAACCTAACATAACCTAACCCAACCTAACCTAACCCAACCCAACCCAACCTAGCCTAACCTAACCTAACCTAACCCAACACAACCCAACCCAACGCAACTTAACCTAACCTAACCTAACTTAACCTAACCTTACCCAACCCAACCCAACCTAACCTAAACTAACCTAACCTAACCTAACGTAACCTAACCCAACCCAACCCAACCTAACCTAACCTAACCTAACCTAACCCAACCCAACCCAACCCAACCTAACCTAACCTAACCTAACCCAACCCAACCCAACCCAACCTAACCTAACCTAACCTAACCCAACCCAACCCAACCCAACCTATCATAACCTAACCTAACCTAACCTAACCTAACCTAACCTAACCTTACCTAACCCAACCTAACCTAACCTAACCTAACCTAACCTTACCTAACCTAACCTAACGCAACCTAACATAACCTAACCTAACCTAACCTAACCCAACCTAACCGAACCCAACCCAACCCAACCTAACCTATTGCAACCCAACCCAACCTAACCTAACCTACCCTAACCTAACGACGGTTGCAAGCGCTTTCACATTAGATATCGCAGTTCCCGACTTGTAATGGTGAAAAACACTGCATCTCACTAAGTGACATTGTTTATTGCGGTTTTACGACGGTTCATATCTTAACCTAACCTAACATTCGCTCTTGTATCTAAAAACGCTCTATTACACTGTTTCCTTCACAATTACAATATTTGCATAACCCCACAGTTTTTCAGCAACTTATTACAGTACAGAACGCTGTATCTCGCTAAATGACATTGTTCTTTGAGGTTTCACGATGCTTGCATGCGCTTTAACCTGAATATCACAACATAGCAGTTTCGCACTTGTAACGGTACAACACGCAGTATTTGGCTCGTTCATGCCGTTTTGTATGCTTTCACAACATTTCACCTATTGCAGTTTCGTACATGCAATAAAACAACACTATCTCGTTAGATGACGTCCTTTTTGGTGGTTTCACGACGCTACCTAGCTTAAACTAACATAACTCAACCTAACATAACCTTCGCACTTCTATCGTTAGAAAACGCTTTACTCGCTACTTTACAATGCTCTCTACAACATTACGACAGTTTCATGCGCTTTCACAATAGATATCGCAGTTCCCGATTTGTAATGGTGAAAAACACTGCATCTTACTAAGTGACATTGTTTAATGCGGCTTTACGACGGTTCATATCTTAACCTAACCTAACATTCGCACTTGTATCTAAAAACGCTCTATTACACTGTTTCGTTCACATTTAAAATATTTGCATGACCTCACAGTTTTTCACCAACTTATTACAGTACGGAACGCTGTATATCGCTAAATGACATCGTTCTTTCAGGTTTCACGATGCTTGCATGCGCTTTAACCTGAATATCACAACATAGCAGTTTCGCACTTGTAACGGTTCAACACGCAGTATTTGGCTTGTTCATGCCGTTTTGTGTGCTTTCACAACATTTCACCTATCGCAGTTTCGTACTCGCAATAAAACAACACTATCTCGTTAGATGACGTCGTTCTTGGTGGTTTCACGACGCTACCTAGCTTAAGCTAACATAACTACGCCTTACAAAACCTTCGCACTTCTATCGTTAGAAAACGTTTTACTCGCTACTTCACATTGCTTTCTACAACATTACGACGGTTTCAAGCGCTTTTACAATAGATATCGCAGTTCCCGACTTGTAATGGTGAAAAACACTGCATCTCACTAAGTGACATTGTTTAATGCGGTTTTACGACAGTTCATATCTTAACCTAACCTAACCTGACCTAACCTAACCTAACCTACCCTAACCTTACCTAACCTAACCTAACCTGACCTAACCTAACCTAACTTAACCTAACCTAACCTAACCCAACCCAACCCAACCTAACGTAACCTAACCTAACCTAACCCAACACAACCCAACACAACCCAACTTAACCTAACCTAACCTAACTTAACCTAACCTAACCCAACCCAACCCAACCTAACCTAAACTAACCTAACCTAACCTAACGTAACCTAACCCAACCCAACCCAACCTAACCTAACCTAACCTAACCCAACCCAACCCAACCCAACCCAACCTAACCTAACCTAACCTAACCCAACCCAACCCAACCCAACCTAACCTAACCTAGCCTAACCTAACCCAATATAACCTAACCTAACCTAACCCAACCCAACCCAACCCAACCTAACCTAACATAACCTAACCAAACCTAACCTTGCCAAACCTAACCTAACCTAACCTAACCTAACCTTACCTAACATAACCAAACCTAACCTAACGTAACTTAAACTAACCTAACCTAACCTAACGTAACCTGACTTAACCTAACCTAACGTAACGTAACGTAACCTAACCTAACCTAACCTAACCTAACCCAACCTAACCCAACCTAACCCAACCCAACCCAACCTAACCTAACCTAACCTAACCTAACGACGGTTGCAAGCGCTTTCACATTAGATATCGCAGTTCCTGACTTGTAATGGTGAAAAACACTGCATCTCACTAAGTGACATTGTTTAATGCGGTTTTACGACGGTTCATATCTTAACCTAACCCAACATTCGCACTTGTATCTAAAAACGCTCTATTACACTGTTTTGTTCACAATTACGATATTTGCATAACCCCACAGTTTTTCAGCAACTTATTACAGTACAGAACGCTGTATCTCGCTAAATGACATCGTTCTTTAAAGTTTCACGATGCTTGCATGCGCTTTAACGAGAATATCACAATATAGCAGTTTCGCACTTGTAACGGTACAACACGCAGTAATTGGCTTGTTCATGCCGTTTTGTGTGCTTTCACAACATTTTACCTATCGCAGTTTCGTACTCGCAATAAAACAACACTATCTCGTTAGATGACGTCGTTTTTGGTGGTTTCACGACGCTACCTAGCTTAAACTAACATAACTACACCTAACATAACCTTCGCACTTCTATCGTTAGAAAACGTTTTACTCGCTACTTTACATTGCTTTCTACAACATTACGACGGTTTCAAGCGCTTTCACATTAGATATCGCAGTTCCCGAATTGTAATGGTGAAAAACACTGCATCTCACTAAGTGACATAGTTTAATGTGGTTTTACGATGGTTCATATCTTAACCTAACCTAACCTGACCTAACCTAACCTAACCTAACCTAACCCAACCCAACCCTACCTAACCTAACCCAACCCAACCCAACCCAACCTAACCTAACCTAACCTAACCTAACCTATCCTATCCTAACCTAACCTAACCCAACTCAACCAGACCTAACCTAGCCTAAATTAACCTAATCTAACCTAACCTAACCTAACCTATCCCAACCCAACCCAACCTAACCTAACCTAACCTAACCTAACCCAATCCAACCCAACCCAACCCAACCTAACCTAACCTAACCTAACCTAACCCAAGCCAACCCAACCCAACCCAACCTAACCTAGCCTAACCTAACCCAACCCAACCCACCATAACCTAAACTAACCTAACTTAACCTAACCTAACCTAACCCAACCCAACTCAACCTAACCTAACCTAACCTAACCTAACCTAACCCAAGCCAACCCAACCCAACCCAACCTAACCTAACCTAACCTAATCTAACCCAACCTAACCTAACCTAACCTAACCCAACCCAACCCAACCCAACCCAACCTAACCTAACCTAACCTAACCAAACCTAACCTAACCAAACCTTACCTTACCTAACCCAACCTAACCTAACCCAACCTAACCTTACCTAACCTGACCTAACCTAACCTAACGCAACCTAACATAACCTAACCTAACCTAACCCAACCTAACCGAACCCAACCAAACCCAACCCAACCCAACCTAACCTATTCCAACCCAACCCAACCTAACCTAACCTAACCTAACCTAACGACGGTTGCAAGCACTTTCACATTAGATATCGCAGTTCCCGACTTGTAATGGTGAAAAACACTGCATCTCACTAAGTGACATTGTTTTATGCGGTTTTACGATGGTTCATATCTTAACCTAACCTAACCTAACCTAACCTAACTTAACCTTACCTAACCTAACCTAACCTAACCAAACTTAACCTAACCTAACCTAACCTAACCCAACCCAACCCAACCCAACCGCACCTAACCTAACCTAACCTAACCTTACCTAACCTAACCTAACCCAACCCAACCCCACCTAACCCAACCCAACCCAACCCAACCCAACCTAACCTAACCTAACCTAACCCAACCCAACCCAACCTATCATAACTTAACCTAACCTAAACCAACCCAACCCAACCGAATCTAACCTAACCTAACCTAACCTAACCAAACCTAACCTAACCTAACCTAACCTTACCTAACCCAACCTAACCTAACCTAACCTAACCTAAGCTTACCTAACCTAACCTAACGCAACCAAACATAACCTAACCTAACCTAACCCAACCTAACCGAACCCAACCCAACCCAACCCAACCTAACCTATTCCAACCCAACCCAACCTAACCTAACCTACCCTAACCTAACGACGGTTGCAAGCGCTTTCACATTAGATATCGCAGTTCCCGACTTGTAATGGTGAAAAACACTGCATCTCACTAAGTGACATTGTTTAATGCGGTTTTACGACGGTTCATATCTTAACCTAACCTAACATTCGCTCTTGTATCTAAAAACGCTCTATTACACTGTTTCGTTCACAATTACGATATTTGCATAACCTCACAGTTTAACACCAACTTATTGCAGTACAGAACGCTGTATCTCCCTAAATGACATCGTTCTTTGAGGTTTCACGATGTTTGCATGCGCTTTAACGAGAATATCACAATATAGCAGTTTCGTACTTGTAACGGTACAACACGCAGTATCTGGCTTGTTGCCGTTTTGTGTGCTTTCACAACATTTCACCTATTGCAGTTTCGTACATGCAATAAAACATCTCGTTAGATGACGTCCTTTTTGGTAGTTTCACGACACTACCTAGCTTAAATTAACATAACTCAACCTAACATAACCTTCACACTTCTATCGTTAAAAAATGTTTTACTCGCTACTTTACAATGCTCTCTACAACATTACGACGCTTTCACGCGCTTTCACAATAGATATCGCAGTTCCCGACTTGTAGTGGTGAAAAACACTGGATCTCACTAAGTGACATTGTTTAATGCGGTTTTACGACGGTTCATATCTTAACCTAACCTAACATTCACACTAGTATCTCAAAACGCTCTATTACACTGTTTCGTTCACATTTAAGATATTTGCATGACCTCACAGTTTTTCACCAACTTATTACAATACAGAACGCTGTATATCGCTAACTGACATCGTTCTTGAAGGTTTCACGATGCTTGCATGCGCTTTAACCTGAATATCACAACATAGCAGTTTCGCACTTGTAACGGTACAACACGCAGTATTTGGCTTGTTCATGCCGTTTTGTGTGCTTTCACAACATTTCACCTATCGCAGTTTCGTACTCGCAATAAAACAACACTATCTCGTTAGATGACGTCGTTTTTGGTGGTTTCACGACGCTACCTAGCTTAAACTAACATAACTACACCTAACATAACCTTCACACTTCTATTGTTAGAAAACGTTTTACTCGCTACTTTACATTGCTTTCTACAACATTACGACGGTTTCAAGCGCTTTCACATTAGATTTCGCAGTTCCAGAATTGTAAGGGTGAAAAACACTGAATCTCACTAAGTGACATTGTTTAATGTGGTTTTACGATGGTTCATATCTTAACCTAACCTAACCTAACCTAACTTAACCTAACCTAACCTAACCTAACTTAACCTAACCTAACCCAACCTAACCTAACCCAACCCAACCCAACCTAGCCTAACCTAACCTAACCTAACCCAACACAACCCAACCCAACCCAACTTAACCTAACCTAACCTAACTTAACCTAACCTAACCCAACCCAACCCAACCTAACCTAAACTAACCTAACCTAACCTAACGTAACCTAACCCAACCCAATCCAACCTAACCTAACCTAACCTAACCTAACCCAACCCAACCCAACCCAACCTAACCTAACCTAACCTAACCCAACCCAACCCAACCCAACCCAACCTAACCTAACCTAACCTAACCTAACCCAATCTAACCTAACCTAACCTAACCCAACCCAACCCAACCTAAGCCAACCCAACCTAACCTAACATAACCTAACCAAACCTAACGTAACCCAACCTAACCCAACCTAACCCAACCTAACCCAACCCAACCCAACCCAACCTAACCTAACCTAACCTAACCTAACCTAACGACGGTTGCAAGCGCTTTCACATTAGATATCGCAGTTCCTGACTTGTAATGGTGAAAAACACTGCATCTCACGAAGTGACATTGCTTAATGCGGTTTTACGACGGTTCATACCTTAACCTAACCTAACATTCCCACTTGTATCTAAAAACGCTCTATTACACTGTTTCGTTCACAATTACGATATTTGCATAACCCCACAGTTTTTCAGCAACTTATTACAGTACAGAACGCTGTATCTCGCTAAATGTCATCGTTCTTTAAGGTTTCACGATGCTTGCATGCGCTTTAACGAGAATATCACAATATAGCAGTTTCGCACTTGTAACGGTACAACACGCAGTATTTGGCTCGTTCATGCCGTTTTGTATGCTTTCACAACATTTCACCTATTGCAGTTTCGTACATGCAATAAAACAACACTATCTCGTTAGATGACGTCCTTTTTGGTGGTTTCACGACGCTACCTAGCTTAAACTAACATAACTCAACCTGACATAACCTTCGCACTTCTATCGTTAGAAAACGCTTTACTCGCTACTTTACAATGCTCTCTACAACATTACGACAGTTTCATGCGCTTTCACAATAGATATCGCAGTTCCCGATTTGTAATGGTGAAAAACACTGCATCTCACTAAGTGACATTGTTTAATGCGGCTTTACGACGGTTCATATCTTAACCTAACCTAACATTCGCACTTGTATCTAAAAACGCTCTATTACACTGTTTCGTTCACATTTAAAATATTTGCATGACCTCACAGTTTTTCACCAACTTATTACAGTACGGAACGCTGTATATCGCTAAATGACATCGTTCTTTCAGGTTTCACGATGCTTGCATGCGCTTTAACCTGAATATCACAACATAGCAGTTTCGCACTTGTAACGGTACAACACGCAGTATTTGGCTTGTTCATGCCGTTTTGTGTGCTTTCACAACATTTCACCTATCGCAGTTTCGTACTCGCAATAAAACAACACTATCTCGTTAGATGACGTCGTTTTTGGTGGTTTCACGACGCTACCTAGCTTAAGCTAACATAACTACGCCTTACAAAACCTTCGCACTTCTATCGTTAGAAAACGTTTTACTCGCTACTTCACATTGCTTTCTACAACATTACGACGGTTTCAAGCGCTTTTACAATAGATATCGCAGTTCCCGACTTGTAATGGTGAAAAACGCTGCATCTCACTAAGTGACATTGTTTAATGCGGTTTTACGATGGTTCATATCTTAACATAACCTAACCTAACCTAACCTAACTTAACCTTACCTAACCTAACCTAACCTAACCTAACCAAACCCAACCTAGCCTAACCTAACCTAACCTAACCCAACCCAACCCAACCCAACCCAACCGCACCTAACCTAACCTAACCTAACCTTACCTAACCTAACCTAACCCAACCCAACCCCACCTAACCCAACCCAACCCAACCTAACCTAACCTAACCTAACCCAACCCAACCCAACCTATCATAACCTAACCTAACCTAACCTAACCTAACCTTACCTAACCCAACCTAACCTAACCTAACCTAACCTAACCTTACCTAACCTAACCTAACGCAACCTAACATAACCTAACCTAACCTAACCCAACCTAACCGAACCCAACCCAACCCAACCCAACCTAACCTATTGCAACCCAACCCAACCTAACCTAACCTACCCTAACCTAACGACGGTTGCAAGCGCTTTCACATTAGATATCGCAGTTCCCGACTTGTAATGGTGAAAAACACTGCATCTCACTAAGTGACATTGTTTATTGCGGTTTTACGACGGTTCATATCTTAACCTAACCTAACATTCGCTCTTGTATCTAAAAACGCTCTATTACACTGTATCGTTCACAATTACAATATTTGCATAACCCCACAGTTTTTCAGCAACTTATTACAGTACAGAACGCTGTATCTCGCTAAATGACATTGTTCTTTGAGGTTTCACGATGCTTGCATGCGCTTTAACCTGAATATCACAACATAGCAGTTTCGCACTTGTAACGGTACAACACGCAGTATTTGGCTCGTTCATGCCGTTTTGTATGCTTTCACAACATTTCACCTATTGCAGTTTCGTACATGCAATAAAACAACACTATCTCGTTAGATGACGTCCTTTTTGGTGGTTTCACGACGCTACCTAGCTTAAACTAACATAACTCAACCTAACATAACCTTCGCACTTCTATCGTTAGAAAACGCTTTACTCGCTACTTTACAATGCTCTCTACAACATTACGACAGTTTCATGCGCTTTCACAATAGATATCGCAGTTCCCGATTTGTAATGGTGAAAAACACTGCATCTTACTAAGTGACATTGTTTAATGCGGCTTTACGACGGTTCATATCTTAACCTAACCTAACATTCGCACTTGTATCTAAAAACGCTCTATTACACTGTTTCGTTCACATTTAAAATATTTGCATGACCTCACAGTTCTTCACCAACTTATTACAGTACGGAACGCTGTATATCGCTAAATGACATCGTTCTTTCAGGTTTCACGATGCTTGCATGCGCTTTAACCTGAATATCACAACATAGCAGTTTCGCACTTGTAACGGTACAACACGCAGTATTTAGCTTGTTCATGCCGTTTTGTGTGCTTTCACAACATTTCACCTATCGCAGTTTCGTACTCGCAATAAAAAAACACTATCTCGTTAGATGACGTCGTTCTTGGTGGTTTCACGACGCTACCTAGCTTAAGCTAACATAACTACGCCTTACAAAACCTTCGCACTTCTATCGTTAGAAAACGTTTTACTCGCTACTTCACATTGCTTTCTACAACATTACGACGGTTTCAAGCGCTTTTACAATAGATATCGCAGTTCCCGACTTGTAATGGTGAAAAACTGCATCTCACTAAGTGACATTGTTTAATGCGGTTTTACGACAGTTCATATCTTAACCTAACCTAACCTGACCTAACCTAACCTAACCTACCCTAACCTTACCTAACCTAACCTAACCTGACCTAACCTAACCTAACTTAACCTAACCTAACCTAACCCAACCCAACCCAACCTAACGTAACCTAACCTAACCTAACCCAACACAACCCAACACAACCCAACTTAACCTAACCTAACCTAACTTAACCTAACCTAACCCAACCCAACCCAACCTAACCTAAACTAACCTAACCTAACCTAACGTAACCTAACCCAACCCAACCCAACCTAACCTAACCTAACCTAACCTAACCCAACCCAACCCAACCCAACCTAACCTAACCTAACCTAACCCAACCCAACCCAACCCAACCTAACCTAACCTAGCCTAACCTAACCCAATCTAACCTAACCTAACCTAACCCAACCCAACCCAACCCAACCTAACCTAACATAACCTAACCAAACCTAACCTTGCCAAACCTAACCTAACCTAACCTTACCTAACATAACCAAACCTAACCTAACGTAACTTAAACTAACCTAACCTAACCTAACGTAACCTGACTTAACCTAACCTAACGTAACGTAACCTAACCTAACCTAACCCAACCTAACCCAACCTAACCCAACCCAACCCAACCTAACCTAACCTAACCTAACCTAACGACGGTTGCAAGCGCTTTCACATTAGATATCGCAGTTCCTGACTTGTAATGGTGAAAAACACTGCATCTCACTAAGTGACATTGTTTAATGCGGTTTTACGACGGTTCATATCTTAACCTAACCCAACATTCGCACTTGTATCTAAAAACGCTCTATTACACTGTTTTGTTCACAATTACGATATTTGCATAACCCCACAGTTTTTCAGCAACTTATTACAGTACAGAACGCTGTATCTCGCTAAATGACATCGTTCTTTAAAGTTTCACGATGCTTGCATGCGCTTTAACGAGAATATCACAATATAGCAGTTTCGCACTTGTAACGGTACAACACGCAGTAATTGGCTTGTTCATGCCGTTTTGTGTGCTTTCACAACATTTCACCTATCGCAGTTTCGTACTCGCAATAAAACAACACTATCTCGTTAGATGACGTCGTTTTTGGTGGTTTCACGACGCTACCTAGCTTAAACTAACATAACTACACCTAACATAACCTTCGCACTTCTATCGTTAGAAAACGTTTTACTCGCTACTTTACATTGCTTTCTACAACATTACGACGGTTTCAAGCGCTTTCACATTAGATATCGCAGTTCCCGAATTGTAATGGTGAAAAACACTGCATCTCACTAAGTGACATAGTTTAATGTGGTTTTACGATGGTTCATATCTTAACCTAACCTAACCTGACCTAACCTAACCTAACCTAACCTAACCCAACCCAACCCTACCTAACCTAACCCAACCCAACCCAACCCAACCTAACCTAACCTAACCTAACCTAACCTAACCTATCCTAACCTAACCTAACCCAACTCAACCAGACCTAACCTAGCCTAAATTAACCTAATCTAACCTAACCTAACCTAACCTATCCCAACCCAACCCAACCTAACCTAACCTAACCCAATCCAACCCAACCCAACCCAACCTAACCTAACCTAACCTAACCTAACCCAAGCCAACCCAACCCAACCCAACCTAACCTAGCCTAACCTAACCCAACCCAACCCACCATAACCTAAACTAACCTAACTTAACCTAACCTAACCTAACCCAACCCAACTCAACCTAACCTAACCTAACCTAACCTAACCCAAGCCAACCCAACCCAACCCAACCTAACCTAACCTAACCTAATCTAACCCAACCTAACCTAACCTAACCTAACCCAACCCAACCCAACCCAACCCAACCTAACCTAACCTAACCTAACCAAACCTAACCTAACCAAACCTAACCTTACCTAACCCAACCTAACCTAACCCAACCTAACCTTACCTAACCTAACCTAACCTAACCTAACGCAACCTAACATAACCTAACCTAACCTAACCCAACCTAACCGAACCCAACCAAACCCAACCCAACCCAACCTAACCTATTCCAACCCAACCCAACCTAACCTAACCTAACCTAACCTAACGACGGTTGCAAGCACTTTCACATTAGATATCGCAGTTCCCGACTTGTAATGGTGAAAAACACTGCATCTCACTAAGTGACATTGTTTAATGCGGTTTTACGATGGTTCATATCTTAACCTAACCTAACCTAACCTAACCTAACTTAACCTTACCTAACCTAACCTAACCTAACCAAACTTAACCTAACCTAACCTAACCTAACCCAACCCAACCCAACCCAACCGCACCTAACCTAACCTAACCTAACCTTACCTAACCTAACCTAACCCAACCCAACCCCACCTAACCCAACCCAACCCAACCCAACCCAACCTAACCTAACCTAACCTAACCCAACCCAACCCAACCTATCATAACCTAACCTAACCTAAACCAACCCAACCCAACCGAATCTAACCTAACCTAACCTAACCTAACCAAACCTAACCTAACCTAACCTAACCTTACCTAACCCAACCTAACCTAACCTAACCTAACCTAAGCTTACCTAACCTAACCTAACGCAACCTAACATAACCTAACCTAACCTAACCCAACCTAACCGAACCCAACCCAACCCCACCCAACCTAACCTATTCCAACCCAACCCAACCTAACCTAACCTACCCTAACCTAACGACGGTTGCAAGCGCTTTCACATTAGATATCGCAGTTCCCGACTTGTAATGGTGAAAAACACTGCATCTCACTAAGTGACATTGTTTAATGCGGTTTTACGACGGTTCATATCTTAACCTAACCTAACATTCGCTCTTGTATCTAAAAACGCTCTATTACACTGTTTCGTTCACAATTACGATATTTGCATAACCTCACAGTTTAACACCAACTTATTGCAGTACAGAACGCTGTATCTCCCTAAATGACATCGTTCTTTGAGGTTTCACGATGTTTGCATGCGCTTTAACGAGAATATCACAATATAGCAGTTTCGTACTTGTAACGGTACAACACGCAGTATCTGGCTTGTTCTTGCCGTTTTGTGTGCTTTCACAACATTTCACCTATTGCAGTTTCGTACATGCAATAAAACATCTCGTTAGATGACGTCCTTTTTGGTAGTTTCACGACACTACCTAGCTTAAATTAACATAACTCAACCTAACATAACCTTCACACTTCTATCGTTAAAAAATGTTTTACTCGCTACTTTACAATGCTCTCTACAACATTACGACGCTTTCATGCGCTTTCACAATAGATATCGCAGTTCACGACTTGTAGTGGTGAAAAACACTGGATCTCACTAAGTGACATTGTTTAATGCGGTTTTACGACGGTTCATATCTTAACCTAACCTAACATTCACACTAGTATCTCAAAACGCTCTATTACACTGTTTCGTTCACATTTAAGATATTTGCATGACCTCACAGTTTTTCACCAACTTATTACAATACAGAACGCTGTATATCGCTAAATGACATCGTTCTTGAAGGTTTCACGATGCTTGCATGCGCTTTAACCTGAATATCACAACATAGCAGTTTCGCACTTGTAACGGTACAACACGCAGTATTTGGCTTGTTCATGCCGTTTTGTGTGCTTTCACAACATTTCACCTATCGCAGTTTCGTACTCGCAATAAAACAACACTATCTCGTTAGATGACGTCGTTTTTGGTGGTTTCACGACGCTACCTAGCTTAAACTAACATAACTACACCTAACATAACCTTCACACTTCTATTGTTAGAAAACGTTTTACTCGCTACTTTACATTGCTTTCTACAACATTACGACGGTTTCAAGCGCTTTCACATTAGATTTCGCAGTTCCAGAATTGTAAGGGTGAAAAACACTGAATCTCACTAAGTGACATTGTTTAATGTGGTTTTACGATGGTTCATATCTTAACCTAACCTAACCTAACCTAACCTAACTTAACCTAACCTAACCTAACCTAACTTAACCTAACCTAACCCAACCTAACCTAACCCAACCCAACCCAACCTAGCCTAACCTAACCTAACCCAACACAACCCAACCCAACCCAACTTAACCTAACCTAACCTAACTTAACCTAACCTAACCCAACCCAACCCAACCTAACCTAAACTAACCTAACCTAACCTAACGTAACCTAACCCAACCCAACCCAACCTAACCTAACCTAACCTAACCTAACCCAACCCAACCCAACCCAACCTAACCTAACCTAACCTAATTCAACCCAACCCAACCCAACCCAACCTAACCTAACCTAACCTAACCTAACCCAATCTAACCTAACCTAACCTAACCCAACCCAACCCAACCTAAGCCAACCCAACCTAACCTAACATAACCTAACCAAACCTAACGTAACCCAACCTAACCCAACCTAACCCAACCCAACCCAACCCAACCTAACCTAACCTAACCTAACCTAACGACGGTTGCAAGCGCTTTCACATTAGATATCGCAGTTCCTGACTTGTAATGGTGAAAAACACTGCATCTCACGAAGTGACATTGTTTAATGCGGTTTTACGACGGTTCATACCTTAACCTAACCTAACACTCCCACTTGTATCTAAAAACGCTCTATTACACTGTTTCGTTCACAATTACGATATTTGCATAACCCCACAGTTTTTCAGCAACTTATTACAGTACAGAACGCTGTATCTCGCTAAATGTCATTGTTCTTTAAGGTTTCACGATGCTTGCATGCGCTTTAACGAGAATATCACAATATAGCAGTTTCGCACTTGTAATGGTACAACACGCAGTATTTGGCTCGTTCATGCCGTTTTGTATGCTTTCACAACATTTCACCCATTGCAGTTTCGTACATGCAATAAAACAACACTATCTCGTTAGATGACGTCCTTTTTGGTGGTTTCACGACGCTACCTAGCTTAAACTAACATAACTCAACCTGACATAACCTTCGCACTTCTATCGTTAGAAAACGCTTTACTCGCTACTTTACAATGCTCTCTACAACATTACGACAGTTTCATGCGCTTTCACAATAGATATCGCAGTTCCCGATTTGTAATGGTGAAAAACACTGCATCTCACTAAGTGACATTGTTTAATGCGGCTTTACGACGGTTCATATCTTAACCTAACCTAACATTCGCACTTGTATCTAAAAACGCTCTATTACACTGTTTCGTTCACATTTAAAATATTTGCATGACCTCACAGTTTTTCACCAACTTATTACAGTACGGAACGCTGTATATCGCTAAATGACATCGTTCTTTCAGGTTTCACGATGCTTGCATGCGCTTTAACCTGAATATCACAACATAGCAGTTTCGCACTTGTAACGGTACAACACGCAGTATTTGGCTTGTTCATGCCGTTTTGTGTGCTTTCACAACATTTCACCTATCGCAGTTTCGTACTCGCAATAAAACAACACTATCTCGTTAGATGACGTCGTTCTTGGTGGTTTCACGACGCTACCTAGCTTAAGCTAACATAACTACGCCTTACAAAACCTTCGCACTTCTATCGTTAGAAAACGTTTTACTCGCTACTTCACATTGCTTTCTACAACATTACGACGGTTTCAAGCGCTTTTACCATAGATATCGCAGTTCCCGACTTGTAATGGTGAAAAACTGCATCTCACTAAGTGACATTGTTTAATGCGGTTTTACGACAGTTCATATCTTAACCTAACCTAACCTGACCTAACCTAACCTAACCTACCCTAACCTTACCTAACCTAACCTAACCTGACCTAACCTAACCTAACTTAACCTAACCTAACCTAACCCAACCCAACCCAACCTAACGTAACCTAACCTAACCTAACCCAACACAACCCAACACAACCCAACTTAACCTAACCTAACCTAACTTAACCTAACCTAACCCAACCCAACCCAACCTAACCTAAACTAACCTAACCTAACCTAACGTAACCTAACCCAACCCAACCCAACCTAACCTAACCTAACCTAACCTAACCCAACCCAACCCAACCTAACCTAACCTAACCTAACCCAACCCAACCCAACCCAACCTAACCTAACCTAGCCTAACCTAACCCAATCTAACCTAACCTAACCTAACCCAACCCAACCCAACCTAACCTAACATAACTTAACCAAACCTAACCTTGCCAAACCTAACCTAACCTAACCTAACCTAACCTTACCTAACATAACCAAACCTAACCTAACGTAACTTAAACTAACCTAACCTAACCTAACGTAACCTGACTTAACCTAACCTAACGTAACGTAACCTAACCTAACCTAACCTAACCTAACCCAACCTAACCCAACCTAACCCAACCCAACCCAACCTAACCTAACCTAACCTAACCTAACCTAACGACGGTTGCAAGCGCTTTCACATTAGATATCGCAGTTCCTGACTTGTAATGGTGAAAAACACTGCATCTCACTAAGTGACATTGTTTAATGCGGTTTTACGACGGTTCATATCTTAACCTAACCCAACATTCGCACTTGTATCTAAAAACGCTCTATTACACTGTTTTGTTCACAATTACGATATTTGCATAACCCCACAGTTTTTTAGCAACTTATTACAGTACAGAACGCTGTATCTCGCTAAATGACATCGTTCTTTAAAGTTTCACGATGCTTGCATGCGCTTTAACGAGAATATCACAATATAGCAGTTTCGCACTTGTAACGGTACAACACGCAGTAATTGGCTTGTTCATGCCGTTTTGTGTGCTTTCACAACATTTCACCTATCGCAGTTTCGTACTCGCAATAAAACAACACTATCTCGTTAGATGACGTCGTTTTTGGTGGTTTCACGACGCTACCTAGCTTAAACTAACATAACTACACCTAACATAACCTTCGCACTTCTATCGTTAGAAAACGTTTTACTCGCTACTTTACATTGCTTTCTACAACATTACGACGGTTTCAAGCGCTTTCACATTAGATATCGCAGTTCCTGACTTGTAATGGTGAAAAACACTGCATCTCACTAAGTGACATTGTTTAATGCGGTTTTACGACGGTTCATATCTTAACCTAACCCAACATTCGCACTTGTATCTAAAAACGCTCTATTACACTGTTTTGTTCACAATTACGATATTTGCATAACCCCACAGTTTTTTAGCAACTTATTACAGTACAGAACGCTGTATCTCGCTAAATGACATCGTTCTTTAAAGTTTCACGATGCTTGCATGCGCTTTAACGAGAATATCACAATATAGCAGTTTCGCACTTGTAACGGTACAACACGCAGTAATTGGCTTGTTCATGCCGTTTTGTGTGCTTTCACAACATTTCACCTATCGCAGTTTCGTACTCGCAATAAAACAACACTATCTCGTTGATGACGTCGTTTTTGGTGGTTTCACGACGCTACCTAGCTTAAACTAACATAACTACACCTAACATAACCTTCGCACTTCTATCGTTAGAAAACGTTTTACTCGCTACTTTACATTGCTTTCTACAACATTACGACGGTTTCAAGCGCTTTCACATTAGATATCGCAGTTCCCGAATTGTAATGGTGAAAAACACTGCATCTCACTAAGTGACATAGTTTAATGTGGTTTTACGATGGTTCATATCTTAACCTAACCTAACCTGACCTAACCTAACCTAACCTAACCTAACCTAACCCAACCCAACCCTACCTAACCTAACCCAACCCAACCCAACCCAACCTAACCTAACCTAACCTAACCTAACCTATCCTAACCTAACCTAACCCAACTCAACCAGACCTAACCTAGCCTAAATTAACCTAATCTAACCTAACCTAACCTAACCTATCCCAACCCAACCCAACCTAACCTAACCTAACCTAACCTAACCCAATCCAACCCAACCCAACCCAACCTAACCTAACCTAACCTAACCCAAGCCAACCCAACCCAACCCAACCTAACCTAGCCTAACCTAACCCAACCCAACCCACCATAACCTAAACTAACCTAACTTAACCTAACCTAACCTAACCCAACCCAACTCAACCTAACCTAACCTAACCTAACCCAAGCCAACCCAACCCAACCCAACCTAACCTAACCTAACCTAATCTAACCCAACCTAACCTAACCTAACCCAACCCAACCCAACCCAACCTAACCTAACCTAACCTAACCAAACCTAACCTAACCAAACCTAACCTTACCTAACCCAACCTAACCTAACCCAACCTAACCTTACCTAACCTAACCTAACCTAACCTAACGCAACCTAACATAACCTAACCTAACCTAACCCAACCTAACCGAACCCAACCAAACCCAACCCAACCCAACCTAACCTATTCCAACCCAACCCAACCTAACCTAACCTAACCTAACCTAACGACGGTTGCAAGCACTTTCACATTAGATATCGCAGTTCCCGACTTGTAATGGTGAAAAACACTGCATCTCACTAAGTGACATAGTTTAATGTGGTTTTACGATGGTTCATATCTTAACCTAACCTAACCTGACCTAACCTAACCTTACCTAACCTAACCCAACCCAACCCTACCTAACCTAACCCAACCCAACCCAACCCAACCTAACCTAGCCTAACCTAACCCAACCCAACCCACCATAACCTAAACTAACCTAACTTAACCTAACCTAACCTAACCCAACCCAACTCAACCTAACCTAACCTAACCTAACCTAACCTAACCCAAGCCAACCCAACCCAACCCAACCTAACCTAACCTAACCTAATCTAACCCAACCTAACCTAACCTAACCTAACCCAACCCAACCCAACCCAACCCAACCTAACCTAACCTAACCTAACCAAACCTAACCTAACCAAACCTAACCTTACCTAACCCAACCTAACCTAACCCAACCTAACCTTACCTAACCTAACCTAACCTAACCTAACGCAACCTAACATAACCTAACCTAACCTAACCCAACCTAACCGAACCCAACCAAACCCAACCCAACCCAACCTAACCTATTCCAACCCAACCCAACCTAACCTAACCTAACCTAACCTAACGACGGTTGCAAGCACTTTCACATTAGATATCGCAGTTCCCGACTTGTAATGGTGAAAAACACTGCATCTCACTAAGTGACATTGTTTAATGCGGTTTTACGATGGTTCATATCTTAACCTAACCTAACCTAACCTAACCTAACTTAACCTTACCTAACCTAACCTAACCTAACCAAACTTAACCTAACCTAACCTAACCTAACCCAACCCAACCCAACCCAACCGCACCTAACCTAACCTAACCTAACCTTACCTAACCTAACCTAACCCAACCCAACCCCACCTAACCCAACCCAACCCAACCCAACCCAACCTAACCTAACCTAACCTAACCCAACCCAACCCAACCTATCATAACCTAACCTAACCTAAACCAACCCAACCCAACCGAATCTAACCTAACCTAACCTAACCTAACCAAACCTAACCTAACCTAACCTAACCTTACCTAACCCAACCTAACCTAACCTAACCTAACCTAAGCTTACCTAACCTAACCTAACGCAACCTAACATAACCTAACCTAACCTAACCCAACCTAACCGAACCCAACCCAACCCAACCCAACCTAACCTATTCCAACCCAACCCAACCTAACCTAACCTACCCTAACCTAACGACGGTTGCAAGCGCTTTCACATTAGATATCGCAGTTCCCGACTTGTAATGGTGAAAAACACTGCATCTCACTAAGTGACATTGTTTAATGCGGTTTTACGACGGTTCATATCTTAACCTAACCTAACATTCGCTCTTGTATCTAAAAACGCTCTATTACACTGTTTCGTTCACAATTACGATATTTGCATAACCTCACAGTTTAACACCAACTTATTGCAGTACAGAACGCTGTATCTCCCTAAATGACATCGTTCTTTGAGGTTTCACGATGTTTGCATGCGCTTTAACGAGAATATCACAATATAGCAGTTTCGTACCTTAACGGTACAATACGCAGTATCTGGCTTGTTCTTGCCGTTTTGTGTGCTTTCACAACATTTCACCTATTGCAGTTTCGTACATGCAATAAAACATCTCGTTAGATGACGTCCTTTTTGGTAGTTTCACGACACTACCTAGCTTAAATTAACATAACTCAACCTAACATAACCTTCACACTTCTATCGTTAAAAAATGTTTTACTCGCTACTTTACAATGCTCTCTACAACATTACGACGCTTTCATGCGCTTTCACAATAGATATCGCAGTTCCCGACTTGTAGTGGTGAAAAACACTGGATCTCACTAAGTGACATTGTTTAATGCGGTTTTACGACGGTTCATATCTTAACCTAACCTAACATTCACACTAGTATCTCAAAACGCTCTATTACACTGTTTCGTTCACATTTAAGATATTTGCATGACCTCACAGTTTTTCACCAACTTATTACAATACAGAACGCTGTATGCCGCTAAATGACATCGTTCTTGAAGGTTTCACGATGCTTGCATGCGCTTTAACCTGAATATCACAACATAGCAGTTTCGCACTTGTAACGGTACAACACGCAGTATTTGGCTTGTTCATGCCGTTTTGTGTGCTTTCACAACATTTCACCTATCGCAGTTTCGTACTCGCAATAAAACAACACTATCTCGTTAGATGACGTCGTTTTTGGTGGTTTCACGACGCTACCTAGCTTAAACTAACATAACTACACCTAACATAACCTTCACACTTCTATTGTTAGAAAACGTTTTACTCGCTACTTTACATTGCTTTCTACAACATTACGACGGTTTCAAGCGCTTTCACATTAGATTTCGCAGTTCCCGAATTGCAAAGGTGAAAAACACTGCATCTCACTAAGTGACATAGTTTAATGTGGTTTTACGATGGTTCATATCTTAACCTAACCTAACCTGACCCAACCTAACCTAACCTAACCTAACCCAACCCAACCCTACCTAACCTAACCCAACCCAACCCAACCCAACCTAACCTAACCTAACCTAACCTAACCTATCCTAACCTAACCTAACCCAACTCAACCAGACCTAACCTAGCCTAAATTAACCTAATCTAACCTAACCTAACCTAACCTATCCCAACCCAACCCAACCTAACCTAACCTAACCTAACCTAACCCAATCCAACCCAACCCAACCCAACCTAACCTAACCTAACCTAACCCAAGCCAACCCAACCCAACCCAACCTAACCTAGCCTAACCTAACCCAACCCAACCCACCATAACCTAAACTAACCTAACTTATTCTAACATAACCTAACCCAACCCAACTCAACCTAACCTAACCTAACCTAACCTAACCCAAGCCAACCCAACCCAACCCAACCTAACCTAACCTAACCTAATCTAACCCAACCTAACCTAACCTAACCTAACCCAACCCAACCCAACCCAACCCAACCTAACCTAACCTAACCTAACCAAACCTAACCTAACCAAACCTAACCTTACCTAACCCAACCTAACCTAACCCAACCTAACCTTACCTAACCTAACCTAACCTAACCTAACGCAACCTAACATAACCTAACCTAACCTAACCCAACCTAACTGAACCCAACCAAACCCAACCCAACCCAACCTAACCTATTCCAACCCAACCCAACCTAACCTAACCTAACCTAACCTAACGACGGTTGCAAGCACTTTCACATTAGATATCGCAGTTCCCGACTTGTAATGGTAAAAAACACTGCATCTCACTAAGTGACATTGTTTAATGCGGTTTTACGATGTTTCATATCTTAACCTAACCTAACCTAACCTAACCTAACTTAACCTTACCTAACCTAACCTAACCTAACCAAACTTAACCTAACCTAACCTAACCTAACCCAACCCAACCCAACCCAACCGCACCTAACCTAACCTAACCTAACCTTACCTAACCTAACCTAACCCAACCCAACCCCACCTAACCCAACCCAACCGAACCCAACCCAACCTAACCTAACCTAACCTAACCTAACCCAACCCAACCCAACCTATCATAACCTAACCTAACCTAAACCAACCCAACCCAACCGAATCTAACCTAACCTAACCTAACCTAACCAAACCTAACCTAACCTAACCTAACCTTACCTAACCCAACCTAACCTAACCTAACCTAAGCTTACCTAACCTAACCTAACGCAACCTAACATAACCTAACCTAACCTAACCCAACCTAACCGAACCCAACCCAACCCAACCCAACCTAACCTATTCCAACCCAACCCAACCTAACCTAACCTACCCTAACCTAACGACGGTTGCAAGCGCTTTCACATTAGATATCGCAGTTCCCGACTTGTAATGGTGAAAAACACTGCATCTCACTAAGTGACATTGTTTAATGCGGTTTTACGACGGTTCATATCTTAACCTAACCCAACATTCGCACTTGTATCTAAAAACGCTCTATTACACTGTTTTGTTCACAATTACGATATTTGCATAACCCCACAGTTTTTCAGCAACTTATTACAGTACAGAACGCTGTATCTCGCTAAATGACATCGTTCTTTAAAGTTTCACGATGCTTGCATGCGCTTTAACGAGAATATCACAATATAGCAGTTTCGCACTTGTAACGGTACAACACGCAGTAATTGGCTTGTTCATGCCGTTTTGTGTGCTTTCACAACATTTCACCTATCGCAGTTTCGTACTCGCAATAAAACAACACTATCTCGTTAGATGACGTCGTTTTTGGTGGTTTCACGACGCTACCTAGCTTAAACTAACATAACTACACCTAACATAACCTTCGCACTTCTATCGTTAGAAAACGTTTTACTCGCTACTTTACATTGCTTTCTACAACATTACGACGGTTTCAAGCGCTTTCACATTAGATATCGCAGTTCCCGAATTGTAATGGTGAAAAACACTGCATCTCACTAAGTGACATAGTTTAATGTGGTTTTACGATGGTTCATATCTTAACCTAACCTAACCTGACCTAACCTAACCTAACCTAACCTAACCCAACCCAACCCTACCTAACCTAACCCAACCCAACCCAACCCAACCTAACCTAACCTAACCTAACCTAACCTATCCTAACCTAACCTAACCCAACTCAACCAGACCTAACCTAGCCTAAATTAACCTAATCTAACCTAACCTAACCTAACCTATCCCAACCCAACCCAACCTAACCTAACCTAACCTAACCTAACCCAATCCAACCCAACCCAACCCAACCTAACCTAACCTAACCTAACCTAACCCAAGCCAACCCAACCCAACCCAACCTAACCTAGCCTAACCTAACCCAACCCAACCCACCATAACCTAAACTAACCTAACTTAACCTAACCTAACCTAACCCAACCCAACTCAACCTAACCTAACCTAACCTAACCTAACCCAAGCCAACCCAACCCAACCCAACCTAACCTAACCTAACCTAATCTAACCCAACCTAACCTAACCTAACCTAACCCAACCCAACCCAACCCAACCCAACCTAACCTAACCTAACCTAACCAAACCTAACCTAACCAAACCTAACCTTACCTAACCCAACCTAACCTAACCCAACCTAACCTTACCTAACCTAACCTAACCTAACCTAACGCAACCTAACATAACCTAACCTAACCTAACCCAACCTAACCGAACCCAACCAAACCCAACCCAACCCAACCTAACCTATTCCAACCCAACCCAACCTAACCTAACCTAACCTAACCTAACGACGGTTGCAAGCACTTTCACATTAGATATCGCAGTTCCCGACTTGTAATGGTGAAAAACACTGCATCTCACTAAGTGACATTGTTTAATGCGGTTTTACGATGGTTCATATCTTAACCTAACCTAACCTAACCTAACTTAACCTTACCTAACCTAACCTAACCTAACCAAACTTAACCTAACCTAACCTAACCTAACCCAACCCAACCCAACCCAACCGCACCTAACCTAACCTAACCTAACCTTACCTAACCTAACCTAACCCAACCCAACCCCACCTAACCCAACCCAACCCAACCCAACCCAACCTAACCTAACCTAACCTAACCCAACCCAACCCAACCTATCATAACCTAACCTAACCTAAACCAACCCAACCCAACCGAATCTAACCTAACCTAACCTAACCTAACCAAACCTAACCTAACCTAACCTAACCTTACCTAACCCAACCTAACCTAACCTAACCTAACCTAAGCTTACCTAACCTAACCTAACGCAACCTAACATAACCTAACCTAACCTAACCCAACCTAACCGAACCCAACCCAACCCAACCCAACCTAACCTATTCCAACCCAACCCAACCTAACCTAACCTACCCTAACCTAACGACGGTTGCAAGCGCTTTCACATTAGATATCGCAGTTCCCGACTTGTAATGGTGAAAAACACTGCATCTCACTAAGTGACATTGTTTAATGCGGTTTTACGACGGTTCATATCTTAACCTAACCTAACATTCGCTCTTGTATCTAAAAACGCTCTATTACACTGTTTCGTTCACAATTACGATATTTGCATAACCTCACAGTTTAACACCAACTTATTGCAGTACAGAACGCTGTATCTCCCTAAATGACATCGTTCTTTGAGGTTTCACGATGTTTGCATGCGCTTTAACGAGAATATCACAATATAGCAGTTTCGTACTTGTAACGGTACAACACGCAGTATCTGGCTTGTTCTTGCCGTTTTGTGTGCTTTCACAACATTTCACCTATTGCAGTTTCGTACATGCAATAAAACATCTCGTTAGATGACGTCCTTTTTGGTAGTTTCACGACACTACCTAGCTTAAATTAACATAACTCAACCTAACATAACCTTCACACTTCTATCGTTAAAAAATGTTTTACTCGCTACTTTACAATGCTCTCTACAACATTACGACGCTTTCATGCGCTTTCACAATAGATATCGCAGTTCCCGACTTGTAGTGGTGAAAAACACTGGATCTCACTAAGTGACATTGTTTAATGCGGTTTTACGACGGTTCATATCTTAACCTAACCTAACATTCACACTAGTATCTCAAAACGCTCTATTACACTGTTTCGTTCACATTTAAGATATTTGCATGACCTCACAGTTTTTCACCAACTTATTACAATACAGAACGCTGTATATCGCTAAATGACATCGTTCTTGAAGGTTTCACGATGCTTGCATGCGCTTTAACCTGAATATCACAACATAGCAGTTTCGCACTTGTAACGGTACAACACGCAGTATTTGGCTTGTTCATGCCGTTTTGTGTGCTTTCACAACATTTCACCTATCGCAGTTTCGTACTCGCAATAAAACAACACTATCTCGTTAGATGACGTCGTTCTTGGTGGTTTCACGACGCTACCTAGCTTAAGCTAACATAACTACGCCTTACAAAACCTTCGCACTTCTATCGTTAGAAAACGTTTTACTCGCTACTTCACATTGCTTTCTACAACATTACGACGGTTTCAAGCGCTTTTACAATAGATATCGCAGTTCCCGACTTGTAATGGTGAAAAACTGCATCTCACTAAGTGACATTGTTTAATGCGGTTTTACGACAGTTCATATCTTAACCTAACCTAACCTGACCTAACCTAACCTAACCTACCCTAACCTTACCTAACCTAACCTAACCTGACCTAACCTAACCTAACTTAACCTAACCTAACCTAACCCAACCCAACCTAACGTAACCTAACCTAACCTAACCCAACACAACCCAACACAACCCAACTTAACCTAACCTAACCTAACTTAACCTAACCTAACCCAACCCAACCCAACCTAACCTAAACTAACCTAACCTAACCTAACGTAACCTAACCCAACCCAACCCAACCTAACCTAACCTAACCTAACCTAACCCAACCCAACCCAACCCAACCTAACCTAACCTAACCTAACCCAACCCAACCCAACCCAACCTAACCTAACCTAGCCTAACCTAACCCAATCTAACCTAACCTAACCTAACCCAACCCAACCCAACCCAACCTAACCTAACATAACCTAGCCAAACCTAACCTTGCCAAACCTAACCTAACCTAACCTAACCTAACCTAACCTTACCTAACATAACCAAACCTAACCTAACGTAACTTAAACTAACCTAACCTAACCTAACGTAACCTGACTTAACCTAACCTAACGTAACGTAACCTAACCTAACCTAACCTAACCTAACCCAACCTAACCCAACCTAACCCAACCCAACCCAACCTAACCTAACCTAACCTAACCTAACGACGGTTGCAAGCGCTTTCACATTAGATATCGCAGTTCCTGACTTGTAATGGTGAAAAACACTGCATCTCACTAAGTGACATTGTTTAATGCGGTTTTACGACGGTTCATATCTTAACCTAACCCAACATTCGCACTTGTATCTAAAAACGCTTTATTACACTGTTTTGTTCACAATTACGATATTTGCATAACCCCACAGTTTTTTAGCAACTTATTACAGTACAGAACGCTGTATCTCGCTAAATGACATCGTTCTTTAAAGTTTCACGATGCTTGCATGCGCTTTAACGAGAATATCACAATATAGCAGTTTCGCACTTGTAACGGTACAACACGCAGTAATTGGCTTGTTCATGCCGTTTTGTGTGCTTTCACAACATTTCACCTATCGCAGTTTCGTACTCGCAATAAAACAACACTATCTCGTTAGATGACGTCGTTTTTGGTGGTTTCACGACGCTACCTAGCTTAAACTAACATAACTACACCTAACATAACCTTCACACTTCTATTGTTAGAAAACGTTTTACTCGCTACTTTACATTGCTTTCTACAACATTACGACGGTTTCAAGCGCTTTCACATTAGATTTCGCAGTTCCAGAATTGTAAGGGTGAAAAACACTGAATCTCACTAAGTGACATTGTTTAATGTGGTTTTACGATGGTTCATATCTTAACCTAACCTAACCTAACCTAACCTAACCTAACTTAACCTAACCTAACCTAACCTAACTTAACCTAACCTAACCCAACCTAACCTAACCCAACCCAACCCAACCTAGCCTAACCTAACCCAACCCAACCCAACCTAACCTAACCTAACCTAACCCAACCCAACCCAACCTATCATAACCTAACCTAACCTAAACCAACCCAACCCAACCGAATCTAACCTAACCTAACCTAACCTAACCAAACCTAACCTAACCTAACCTAACCTTACCTAACCCAACCTAACCTAACCTAACCTAACCTAAGCTTACCTAACCTAACCTAACGCAACCTAACATAACCTAACCTAACCTAACCCAACCTAACCCAACCTAACCGAACCCAACCCAACCCAACCCAACCTAACCTATTCCAACCCAACCCAACCTAACCTAACCTACCCTAACCTAACGACGGTTGCAAGCGCTTTCACATTAGATATCGCAGTTCCCGACTTGTAATGGTGAAAAACACTGCATCTCACTAAGTGACATTGTTTAATGCGGTTTTACGACGGTTCATATCTTAACCTAACCTAACATTCGCTCTTGTATCTAAAAACGCTCTATTACACTGTTTCGTTCACAATTACGATATTTGCATAACCTCACAGTTTAACACCAACTTATTGCAGTACAGAACGCTGTATCTCCCTAAATGACATCGTTCTTTGAGGTTTCACGATGTTTGCATGCGCTTTAACGAGAATATCACAATATAGCAGTTTCGTACTTGTAACGGTACAACACGCAGTATCTGGCTTGTTCTTGCCGTTTTGTGTGCTTTCACAACATTTCACCTATTGCAGTTTCGTACATGCAATAAAACATCTCGTTAGATGACGTCCTTTTTGGTAGTTTCACGACACTACCTAGCTTAAATTAACATAACTCAACCTAACATAACCTTCACACTTCTATCGTTAAAAAATGTTTTACTCGCTACTTTACAATGCTCTCTACAACATTACGACGCTTTCATGCGCTTTCACAATAGATATCGCAGTTCCCGACTTGTAGTGGTGAAAAACACTGGATCTCACTAAGTGACATTGTTTAATGCGGTTTTACGACGGTTCATATCTTAACCTAACCTAACATTCACACTAGTATCTCAAAACGCACTATTACACTGTTTCGTTCACATTTAAGATATTTGCATGACCTCACAGTTTTTCACCAACTTATTACAATACAGAACGCTGTATATCGCTAAATGACATCGTTCTTGAAGGTTTCACGATGCTTGCATGCGCTTTAACCTGAATATCACAACATAGCAGTTTCGCACTTGTAACGGTACAACACGCAGTATTTGGCTTGTTCATGCCGTTTTGTGTGATTTCACAACATTTCACCTATCGCAGTTTCGTACTCGCAATAAAACAACACTATCTCGTTAGATGACGTCGTTTTTGGTGGTTTCACGACGCTACCTAGCTTAAACTAACATAACTACACCTAACATAACCTTCACACTTCTATTGTTAGAAAACGTTTTACTCGCTACTTTACATTGCTTTCTACAACATTACGACGATTTCAAGCGCTTTCACATTAGATTTCGCAGTTCCAGAATTGTAAGGGTGAAAAACACTGAATCTCACTAAGTGACATTGTTTAATGTGGTTTTACGATGGTTCATATCTTAACCTAACCTAACCTAACCTAACCTAACCTAACCTAACTTAACCTAACCTAACCTAACCTAACTTAACCTAACCTAACCCAACCTAACCTAACCCAACCCAACCCAACCTAGCCTAACCTAACCTAACCTAACCCAACACAACCCAACCCAAGCCAACTTAACCTAACCTAACCTAACTTAACCTAACCTAACCCAACCCAACCCAACCTAACCTAAACTAACCTAACCTAACCTAACGTAACCTAACCCAACCCAACCCAACCTAACCTAACCTAACCTAACCTAACCCAACCCAACCCAACCCAACCTAACCTAACCTAACCTAACCCAACCCAACCCAACCCAACCCAACCTAACCTAACCTAACCTAACCTAACCCAATCTAACCTAACCTAACCTAACCCAACCCAACCCAACCTAAGCCAACCCAACCTAACCTAACATAACCTAACCAAACCTAACGTAACCCAACCTAACCCAACCTAACCCAACCTAACCCAACCCAACCCAACCCAACCTAACCTAACCTAACCTAACCTAACCTAACGACGGTTGCAAGCGCTTTCACATTAGATATCGCAGTTCCTGACTTGTAATGGTGAAAAACACTGCATCTCACGAAGTGACATTGTTTAATGCGGTTTTACGACGGTTCATACCTTAACCTAACCTAACATTCCCACTTGTATCTAAAAACGCTCTATTACACTGTTTCGTTCACAATTACGATATTTGCATAACCCCACAGTTTTTCAGCAACTTATTACAGTACAGAACGCTGTATCTCGCTAAATGTCATTGTTCTTTAAGGTTTCACGATGCTTGCATGCGCTTTAACGAGAATATCACAATATAGCAGTTTCGCACTTGTAACGGTACAACACGCAGTATTTGGCTCGTTCATGCCGTTTTGTATGCTTTCACAACATTTCACCTATTGCAGTTTCGTACATGCAATAAAACAACACTATCTCGTTAGATGACGTCCTTTTTGGTGGTTTCACGACGCTACCTAGCTTAAACTAACATAACTCAACCTGACATAACCTTCGCACTTCTATCGTTAGAAAACGCTTTACTCGCTACTTTACAATGCTCTCTACAACATTACGACAGTTTCATGCGCTTTCACAATAGATATCGCAGTTCCCGATTTGTAATGGTGAAAAACACTGCATCTCACTAAGTGACATTGTTTAATGCGGCTTTACGACGGTTCATATCTTAACCTAACCTAACATTCGCACTTGTATCTAAAAACGCTCTATTAAACTGTTTCGTTCACATTTAAAATATTTGCATGACCTCACAGTTTTTCACCAACTTATTACAGTACGGAACGCTGTATATCGCTAAATGACATCGTTCTTTCAGGTTTCACGATGCTTGCATGCGCTTTAACCTGAATATCACAACATAGCAGTTTCGCACTTGTAACGGTACAACACGCAGTATTTGGCTTGTTCATGCCGTTTTGTGTGCTTTCACAACATTTCACCTATCGCAGTTTCGTACTCGCAATAAAACAACACTATCTCGTTAGATGACGTCGTTTTTGGTGGTTTCACGACGCTACCTAGCTTAAGCTAACATAACTACGCCTTACAAAACCTTCGCACTTCTATCGTTAGAAAACGTTTTACTCGCTACTTCACATTGCTTTCTACAACATTACGACGGTTTCAAGTGCTTTTACAATAGATATCGCAGTTCCCGACTTGTAATGGTGAAAAACACTGCATCTCACTAAGTGACATTGTTTAATGCGGTTTTACGATGGTTCATATCTTAACCTAGCCTAACCTGACCTAACCTAACCTAACCTACCCTAACCTTACCTAACCTAACCTAACCTAACCTAACCTAACTTAACCTAACCTAACCTAACCCAACCCAACCCAACCTAACGTAACCTAACCTAACCTAACCCAACACAACCCAACCCAACCCAACTTAACCTAACCTAACCTAACTTAACCTAACCTAACCCAACCCAACCCAACCTAACCTAAACTAACCTAACCTAACCTAACGTAACCTAACCCAACCCAACCTAACCTAACCTAACCTAACCTAACCCAACCCAACCCAACCCAACCTAACCTAACCTAACCTAACCCAACCCAACCCAACCAAACCTAACCTAACCTAGCCTAACCTAACCCAATCTAACCTAACCTAACCTAACCCAACCCAACCCAACCTAACCTAACATAACCTAACCAAACCTAACCTTGCCAAACCTAACCTAACCTAACCTAACCTAACCTTACCTAACATAACCAAACCTAACCTAACGTAACTTAAACTAACCTAACCTAACCTAACGTAACCTGACTTAACCTAACCTAACGTAACGTAACCTAACCTAACCTAACCCAACCTAACCCAACCTAACCCAACCCAACCCAACCTAACCTAACCTAAACTAACCTAACGACGGTTGCGAGCGCTTTCACATTAGATATCGCAGTTCCTGACTTGTAATGGTGAAAAACACTGCATCTCACTAAGTGACATTGTTTAATGCGGTTTTACGACGGTTCATATCTTAACCTAACCTAACATTCCCACTTGTATCTAAAAACGCTCTATTACACTGTTTCGTTCACAATTACGATATTTGCATAACCCCACAGTTTTTCAGCAACTTATTACAGTACAGAACGCTGTATCTCGCTAAATGTCATTGTTCTTTAAGGTTTCACGATGCTTGCATGCGCTTTAACGAGAATATCACAATATAGCAGTTTCGCACTTGTAACGGTACAACACGCAGTATTTGGCTCGTTCATGCCGTTTTGTATGCTTTCACAACATTTCACCTATTGCAGTTTCGTACATGCAATAAAACAACACTATCTCGTTAGATGACGTCCTTTTTGGTGGTTTCACGACGCTACCTAGCTTAAACTAACATAACTCAACCTGACATAACCTTCGCACTTCTATCGTTAGAAAACGCTTTACTCGCTACTTTACAATGCTCTCTACAACATTACGACAGTTTCATGCGCTTTCACAATAGATATCGCAGTTCCCGATTTGTAATGGTGAAAAACACTGCATCTCACTAAGTGACATTGTTTAATGCGGCTTTACGACGGTTCATATCTTAACCTAACCTAACATTCGCACTTGTATCTAAAAACGCTCTATTAAACTGTTTCGTTCACATTTAAAATATTTGCATGACCTCACAGTTTTTCACCAACTTATTACAGTACGGAACGCTGTATATCGCTAAATGACATCGTTCTTTCAGGTTTCACGATGCTTGCATGCGCTTTAACCTGAATATCACAACATAGCAGTTTCGCACTTGTAACGGTACAACACGCAGTATTTGGCTTGTTCATGCCGTTTTGTGTGCTTTCACAACATTTCACCTATCGCAGTTTCGTACTCGCAATAAAACAACACTATCTCGTTAGATGACGTCGTTTTTGGTGGTTTCACGACGCTACCTAGCTTAAGCTAACATAACTACGCCTTACAAAACCTTCGCACTTCTATCGTTAGAAAACGTTTTACTCGCTACTTCACATTGCTTTCTACAACATTACGACGGTTTCAAGTGCTTTTACAATAGATATCGCAGTTCCCGACTTGTAATGGTGAAAAACACTGCATCTCACTAAGTGACATTGTTTAATGCGGTTTTACGATGGTTCATATCTTAACCTAGCCTAACCTGACCTAACCTAACCTAACCTACCCTAACCTTACCTAACCTAACCTAACCTAACCTAACCTAACTTAACCTAACCTAACCTAACCCAACCCAACCCAACCTAACGTAACCTAACCTAACCTAACCCAACACAACACAACCCAACCCAACTTAACCTAACCTAACCTAACTTAACCTAACCTAACCCAACCCAACCCAACCTAACCTAAACTAACCTAACCTAACCTAACGTAACCTAACCCAACCCAACCCAACCTAACCTAACCTAACCTAACCTAACCCAACCCAACCCAACCCAACCTAACCTAACCTAACCTAACCCAACCCAACCCAACCTAACCTAACCTAACCTAGCCTAACCTAACCCAATCTAACCTAACCTAACCTAACCCAACCCAACCCAACCTAACCTAACATAACCTAACCAAACCTAACCTTGCCAAACCTAACCTAACCTAACCTAACCTAACCTTACCTAACATAACCAAACCTAACCTAACGTAACTTAAACTAACCTAACCTAACCTAACGTAACCTGACTTAACCTAACCTAACGTAACGTAACCTAACCTAACCTAACCCAACCTAACCCAACCTAACCCAACCCAACCCAACCTAACCTAACCTAAACTAACCTAACGACGGTTGCGAGCGCTTTCACATTAGATATCGCAGTTCCTGACTTGTAATGGTGAAAAACACTGCATCTCACTAAGTGACATTGTTTAATGCGGTTTTACGACGGTTCATATCTTAACCTAACCTAACATTCGCACTTGTATCTAAAAACGCTCTATTACACTGTTTTGTTCACAATTACGATATTTGCATAACCCCACAGTTTTTCAGCAACTTATTACAGTACAGAACGCGGTATCTCGTTAAATGACATCGTTCTTTAAAGTTTCACGATGCTTGCATGCGCTTTAACGAGAATAACACAATATAGCAGTTTCGCACTTGTAACGGTACAACACGCAGTAATTGGCTCGTTCATGCCGTTTTGCATGCTTTCACAACATTTCACCTATTGCAGTTTCGTACATGCAATAAAACAACACTATCTCGTTAGATGACGTCTTTTTTGGTGGTTTCACGACGTAACCTAGCTTAAACTAACATAACTCAACCTAACATAACCTTCGCACTTCTATCGTTAGAAAACGCTTTACTCGCTACTTTACAATGCTCTCTACAACATTACGACAGTTTCATGCGCTTTCACAATAGATATCGCAGTTCCCGATCTGTAATGGTGAAAAACACTGCATCTCACTAAGTGACATTGTTTAATGCGGCTTTACGACGGTTCATATCTTAACCTAACCTAACATTCGCACTTGTATCTAAAAACGCTCTATTACACTGTTTCGTTCACATTTAAGATATTTGCATGACCTCACAGTTTTTCACCAACTTATTACAGTACGGAACGCTGTATATCGCTAAATGACATCATTCTTTAAGGTTTCACAATGCTTGCATGCGCTTTACCCTGAATATCACAACATAGCAGTTTCGCACTTGTAACGGTACAACACGCAGTATTTGGCTTGTTCATGCCGTTTTGTGTGCTTTCACAACATTTCACCTATCGCAGTTTCGTACTCGCAATAAAACAACACTATCTCGTTAGATGACGTCGTTTTTGGTGGTTTCACGACGCTACCTAGCTTAAACTAACATAACTACACCTAACATAACCTTCGCACTTCTATCGTTAGAAAACGTTTTACTCGCTACTTTACATTGCTTTCTACAACATTACGACGGTTTCAAGCGCTTTCACATTAGATATCGCAGTTCCCGAATTGTAATGGTGAAAAACACTGCATCTCACTAAGTGACATTGTTTAATGTGGTTTTACGATGGTTCATATCTTAACCTAACCTAACCTGACCTAACCTAACCTAACCTAACCTAACCCAACCCAACCATACCTAACCTAACCCAACCCAACCCAACCCAACCTAACCTAACCTAACCTAACCTAACCTATCCTAACCTAACCTAACCCAACTCAACCAGACCTAACCTAGCCTAAATTAACCTAATCTAACCTAACCTAACCTAACCTAACCTATCCCAACCCAACCCAACCTAACCTAACCTAACCTAACCTAACCCAATCCAACCCAACCCAACCCAACCCAACCCAACCTAACCTAACCTAACATAACCCAAGCCAACCCAACCCAACCCAACCTAACCTAACCTAGCCTAACCTAACCCAACCCAACCCAACATAACCTAAACTAACCTAACTTAACCTAACCTAACCTAACCCAACCCAACTCAACCTAACCTAACCTAACCTAACCCAAGCCAACCCAACCCAACCCAACCTAACCTAACCTAACCTAATCTAACCCAACCTAACCTAACCTAACCTAACCCAACCCAACCCAACCCAACCTAACCTAACCTAACCTAACCTAACCAAACCTAACCTAACCAAACCTAACCTTACCTAACCCAACCTAACCTAACCCAACCTAACCTTACCTAACCTAACCTAACCTAACCTAACCTAACCTAACGCAACCTAACATAACCTAACCTAACCTAACCCAACCTAACCGAACCCAACCAAACCCAACCCAACCCAACCTAACCTATTCCAACCCAACCCAACCTAACCTAACCTAACCTAACCTAACGACGGTTGCAAGCACTTTCACATTAGATATCGCAGTTCCCGACTTGTAATGGTGAAAAACACTGCATCTCACTAAGTGACATTGTTTAATGCGGTTTTACGATGGTTCATATCTTAACCTAACCTAACCTGACCTAACCTAACCTAACCTAACTTAACCTTACCTAACCTAACCTAACCTAACCTAACTTAACCTAACCTAACCTAACCCAACCCAACCCAACCTAACCTAACCTAACCTAACCCAACACAACCCAACCCAACACAACTTAACCTAACCTAACCTAACTTAACCTAACCTAACCCAACCCAACCCAACCTAACCTAAACTAACCTAACCTAACCTAACGTAACCTAACCCAACCCAACCTAACCTAACCTGACCTAACCTAACCCAACCCAACCCAACCCAACCTAACCTAACCTAACCTAACCTAACCCAACCCAACCCAACCTAACCTAACCTAACCTAGCCTAACCTAACCCAATCTAACCTAACCTAACCTAACCCAACCCAACCCAACCCAACCCAACCTAACCTAACATAACCTAACCAAACCTAACCTAGCCAAACCTAACCTAAGCTAACCTAACCTTACCTAACATAACCAAACCTAACCTAACGTAACTTAAACTAACCTAACCTAACCTAACGTAACCTAACTTAACCTAACCTAACGTAACGTAACCTAACCTAACCTAACCTAACCTAACCCAACCTAACCCAACCCAACCCAACCCAACCCAACCCAACCCAACCTAACCTAACCTAACCTAACCTAACCTAACGACGGTTGCAAGCGCTTTCACATTAGATATCGCAGTTCCCGAATTGTAATGGTGAAAAACACTGCATCTCACTAAGTGACATTGTTTAATGTGGTTTTACGATGGTTCATATCTTAACCTAACCTAACCTGACCTAACCTAACCTAACCTAACCTAACCCAACCCAACCATACCTAACCTAACCCAACCCAACCCAACCCAACCTAACCTAACCTAACCTAACCTAACCTATCCTAACCTAACCTAACCCAACTCAACCAGACCTAACCTAGCCTAAATTAACCTAATCTAACCTAACCTAACCTAACCTAACCTATCCCAACCCAACCCAACCTAACCTAACCTAACCTAACCTAACCCAATCCAACCCAACCCAACCCAACCCAACCCAACCTAACCTAACCTAACATAACCCAAGCCAACCCAACCCAACCCAACCTAACCTAACCTAGCCTAACCTAACCCAACCCAACCCAACATAACCTAAACTAACCTAACTTAACCTAACCTAACCTAACCCAACCCAACTCAACCTAACCTAACCTAACCTAACCCAAGCCAACCCAACCCAACCCAACCTAACCTAACCTAACCTAATCTAACCCAACCTAACCTAACCTAACCTAACCCAACCCAACCCAACCCAACCTAACCTAACCTAACCTAACCAAACCTAACCTAACCAAACCTAACCTTACCTAACCCAACCTAACCTAACCCAACCTAACCTTACCTAACCTAACCTAACCTAACCTAACCTAACCTAACGCAACCTAACATAACCTAACCTAACCTAACCCAACCTAACCGAACCCAACCAAACCCAACCCAACCCAACCTAACCTATTCCAACCCAACCCAACCTAACCTAACCTAACCTAACCTAACGACGGTTGCAAGCACTTTCACATTAGATATCGCAGTTCCCGACTTGTAATGGTGAAAAACACTGCATCTCACTAAGTGACATTGTTTAATGCGGTTTTACGATGGTTCATATCTTAACCTAACCTAACCTGACCTAACCTAACCTAACCTAACCTAACCTTACCTAACCTAACCTAACCTAACCTAACTTAACCTAACCTAACCTAACCCAACCCAACCCAACCTAACCTAACCTAACCTAACCCAACACAACCCAACCCAACACAACTTAACCTAACCTAACCTAACTTAACCTAACCTAACCCAACCCAACCCAACCTAACCTAAACTAACCTAACCTAACCTAACGTAACCTAACCCAACCCAACCTAACCTAACCTGACCTAACCTAACCCAACCCAACCCAACCCAACCTAACCTAACCTAACCTAACCTAACCCAACCCAACCCAACCTAACCTAACCTAACCTAGCCTAACCTAACCCAATCTAACCTAACCTAACCTAACCCAACCCAACCCAACCCAACCCAACCTAACCTAACATAACCTAACCAAACCTAACCTAGCCAAACCTAACCTAAGCTAACCTAACCTTACCTAACATAACCAAACCTAACCTAACGTAACTTAAACTAACCTAACCTAACCTAACGTAACCTAACTTAACCTAACCTAACGTAACGTAACCTAACCTAACCTAACCTAACCTAACCCAACCTAACCCAACCCAACCCAACCCAACCCAACCCAACCCAACCCAACCTAACCTAACCTAACCTAACCTAACGACGGTTGCAAGCGCTTTCACATTAGTTATCGCAGTTCCTGACTTGTAATGGTGAAAAACACTGCATCTCACTAAGTGACATTGTTTAATGCGGTTTTGCGACGGTTCATATCTTAACCTAACCTAACATTCGCACTTGTATCTAAAAACGCTCTATTACACTGTTTTGTTCACAATTACGATATTTGCATAACCCCACAGTTTTTCAGCAACTTATTACAGTACAGAACGCTGTATCTCGCTAAATGACATCGTTCTTTAAAAATTCACGATGCTTGCATGCGCTTTAACAAGAATATCACAATATAGCAGTTTCGCACTTGTAACGGTACAACACGCAGTAATTGGCTCGTTCATGCCGTTTTGCATGCTTTCACAACATTACACCTATTGCAGTTTCGTACATGCAATAAAACAACACTATCTCGTTAGATGACGTCCTTTTTGGTGGTTTCACGACGCTACCTAGCTTAAACTAACATAACTCAACCTAACATAACCTTCGCACTTCTATCGTTAGAAAACGCTTTACTCGCTACTTTACAATGCTCTCTACAACATTACGACAGTTTCATGCGCTTTCACAATAGATATCGCAGTTCCCGATCTGTAATGGTGAAATCACTGCATCTCACTAAGTGACATTGTTTAATGCGGCTTTACGACGGTTCATATCTTAACCTAACCTAACATTCGCACTTGTATCAAAAAACGCTCTATTACACTGTTTCGTTCACATTTAAGATATTTGCATGACCTCACAGTTTTTCACCAACTTATTACAGTACGGAACGCTGTATATCGCTAAATGACATCATTCTTTAAGGTTTCACGATGCTTGCATGCGCTTTACCCTGAATATCACAACATAGCAGTTTCGCACTTGTAACGGTACAACACGCAGTATTTGGCTTGTTCATGCCGTTTTGTGTGCTTTCACAACATTTCACCTATCGCAGTTTCGTACTCGCAATAAAACAACAGTATCTCGTTAGATGACGTCGTTTTTGGTGGTTTCACGACGCTACCTAGCTTAAACTAACATAACTACACCTAACATAACCTTCGCACTTCTATCGTTAGAAAACGTTTTACTCGCTACTTTACATTGCTTTCTACAACATTACGACGGTTTCAAGCGCTTTCACATTAGATATCGCAGTTCCCGAATTGTAATGGTGAAAAACACTGCATCTCACTAAGTGACATTGTTTAATGTGGTTTTACGATGGTTCATATCTTAACCTAACCTAACCTGACCTAACATAACCTAACCTAACCTAACCTAACCCAACCCAACCCTACCTAACCTAACCTAACCTAACCCAACCCAACCCAACCTAACCTAACCTAACCTAACCTATCCTAACCTAACCTCACCCAACTCAACCAGACCTAACCTAGCCTAAATTAAGCTAATCTAACCTAACCTAACCTAACCTATCCCAACCCAACCCAACCTAACCCAAGCCAACCCAACCCAACCCAACCTAACCTAACCTAACCTAATCTAACCCAACCTAACCTAACCCAACCCAACCCAACCCAACCCAACCTAACCTAACCTAACCTAACCAAACCTAACCTAACCAAACCTAATCTTACCTAACCCAACCTAACCTAACCCAACCTAACCTTCCCTAACCTAACCTAACCTAACCTAACCTAACCTAACGCAACCTAACATAACCTAACCTAACCTAACCCAACCTAACCGAACCCAACCAAACCCAACCCAACCCAACCTAACCTATTCCAACCCAACCCAACCTAACCTAACCTAACCTAACCTAACGACGGTTGCAAGCATTTTCACATTAGATATCGCAGTTCCCGACTTGTAATGGTGAAAAACACTGCATCTCACTAAGTGACATTGTTTAATGCGGTTTTACGACGGTTCATATCTTAACCTAACCTAACATTCGCACTTGTATCTAAAAACGCTCTATTACACTGTTTCGTTCACAATTACGATATTTGCATAACCTCACAGTTTAACACCAACTTATTGCAGTACAGAACGCTGTATCTCGCTAAATGACATCGTTCTTTGAGGTTTCACGATGCTTTCATGCGCTTTAACGAGAATATCACAATATAGCAGTTTCGTACTTGTAACGGTACAACACGCAGTATCTGGCTTGTTCATGCCGTTTTGTGTGCTTTCACAACATTTCACCTATCGCAGTTTCGTACTCGCAATAAAACAACACTATCTCGTTAGATGACGTCGTTTTTGGTAGTTTCACGACGCTACCTAGCTTAAACTAACATAACTACACCTAACATAACCTTCGCACTTCGATCGTTAGAAAACGTTTTACTCGCTACTTTACATTGCTTTCTACAACATTACGACGGTTTCAAGCGCTTTCACATTAGATATCGCAGTTCCCGAATTGTAATGGTGAAAAACACTGCATCTCACTAAGTAACATTGTTTAATGTGGTTTTACGATGGTTCATATCTTAACCTAACCTAACCTGACCTAACCTAACCTAACCGAACCTAACCTAACCCAACCCAACCCTACCTAACCTAACCTAACCTAACCCAACCCAACCCAACCCAACCTAACCTAACCTAACCTAACCTATCCTAACCTAACCTAACCCAACTCAACCAGACCTAACCTAGCCTAAATTAACCTAATCTAACCTAACCTAACCTAACCTATCCCAACCCAACCCAACCTAACCTAACCTAACCTAACCTAACCCAATCCAACCCAACCCAACCCAACCCAACCCAACCTAACCTAACCTAACCTAACGAAGGTTGCAAGCACTTTCACATTAGATATCGCAGTTCCCGACTTGTAATGGTGAAAAACACTGCATCTCACTAAGTGACATTGCTTAATGCGGTTTTACGACGGTTCATATCTTAACCTAACCTAACATTCGCACTTGTATCTAAAAACGCTCTATTACACTGTTTCGTTCACAATTACGATATTTGCATAACCTCACAGTTTAACACCAACTTATTGCAGTACAGAACGCTGTATCTCGCTAAATGACATCGTTCTTTGAGGTTTCACAATGCTTGCATGCGCTTTAACGAGAATATCACAATATAGCAGTTTCGTACTTGTAACGGTACAACACGCAGTATCTGGCTTGTTCATGCCGTTTTGTGTGCTTTCACAACATTTCACCTATCGCAGTTTCGTACTCGCAATAAAACAACACTATCTCGTTAGATGACGTCGTTTTTGGTGGTTTCACGACGCTACCTAGCTTAAACTAACATAACTACACCTAACATAACCTTCGCTCTTCTATCGTTAGAAAACGTTTTACTCGCTACTTTACATTGTTTTCTACAACATTACGACGGTTTCAAGCGCTTTCACATTAGATATCGCAGTTCCCGAATTGTAATGCTGAAAAACACTGCATCTCACTAAGTGACATTGTTTAATGCGGTTTTACGATGGTTCATATCTTAACCTAACCTAACCTAACCTGACCTAACCTAACCTAACCTAACCTAACCTAACCTAACCTAACCTAACCTAACTTAGCCTAACCTAACCCAACCCAACCTAACCTAACCTAACCTAACCCAACACAACCCAACCCAACCCAACTTAACCTAACCTAACCTAACCTAACCTTACCCAACCCAACCCAACATAACCTAAACTAACCTAACTTAACCTAACCTAACCTAACCTAACCCAACCCAACTCAACCTAACCTAACCTAACCTAACCTAACGTAACCTAACCTAACCTAACCTAACGTAACGTAACCCAACTTAACCTAACCCAACCTAACCCAACCCAACCCAACCCAACCTAACCTGATCCAACCCAAACCAACCTAACCTAACCTAACCTAACGACGGCTGCAAGCGCTTTCACATTTCATCGCAGTTCCCGACTTGTAATGGTGAAAAACACTGCATCTCACTAAGTGACATTGTTTAATGCGGTTTTACGACGGTTCATATCTTAACCTAACCTAACATTCGCACTTGTATCTAAAAACGCTCTATTACACTGTTTCATTCACAGTTACGATATTTGCATAACCTCACAGTTTATCAGCAACTTATTGCAGTACAGAACGCTGTATCTCGCTAAAAGACATCGTTCTTTAGGGTTTCACGATGCTTGCATGCGCTTTAACGAGAATATCACAATATAGCAGTTTCGCACTTGTAACGGTACAACACGCAGTATTTGGCTTGTTCATGCCGTTTTGTATGCTTTCGCAACATTTCACCTAATGCAGTTTTGTACATGCAATAAAACAACACTATCTCGTTATATGACGTCCTTTTTGGTGGTTTCACGACGCTAATAGCTTAAACTAACATAACTCAACCTAACATAACCTTCGCACTTCTCTCGTTAGCAAACGCTTTACTCGCTACTTTACAATGCTCTCTACAACATTCGCACTAGTATCTCAAAACGCTCTATTACACTGTTTCGTTCACATTTAAGATATTTGCATGACCTCACAGTTTTTCACCAACTTATTGCAGTACAGAACGCTGTATCTCGCTAAATGACATCGTTCTTTGAGGTTTCACGATGCTTGCATGCGCTTTAACGAGAATATCACAATATAGCAGTTTCGTACTTGTAACGGTACAACACGCAGTATCTGGCTTGTTCATGCCGTTTTGTGTGCTTTCACAACATTTCACCTATCGCAGTTTCGTACTCGCAATAAAACAACACTATCTCGTTAGATGACGTCGTTTTTGGTGGTTTCACGACGCTACCTAGCTTAAACTAACATAACTACACCTAACATAACCTTCGCTCTTCTATCGTTAGAAAACGTTTTACTCGCTACTTTACATTGTTTTCTACAACATTACGACGGTTTCAAGCGCTTTCACATTAGATATCGCAGTTCCCGAATTGTAATGCTGAAAAACACTGCATCTCACTAAGTGACATTGTTTAATGCGGTTTTACGATGGTTCATATCTTAACCTAACCTAACCTAACCTGACCTAACCTAACCTAACCTAACCTAACCTAACTTAACCTAACCTAACCTAACCTAACCTTACCCAACCCAACATAACCTAAACTAACCTAACCTAACCTAACCTAACCTAACGTAACCTAACCTAACCTAACCTAACGTAACGTAACCCAACTTAACCTAACCCAACCTAACCCAACCCAACCCAACCTAACCTGATCCAACCCAAACCAACCTAACCTAACCTAACCTAACGACGGCTGCAAGCGCTTTCACATTTCATCGCAGTTCCCGACTTGTAATGGTGAAAAACACTGCATCTCACTAAGTGACATTGTTTAATGCGGTTTTACGACGGTTCATATCTTAACCTAACCTAACATTCGCACTTGTATCTAAAAACGCTCTATTACACTGTTTCATTCAGAGTTACGATATGTGCATAACCTCACAGTTTATCAGCAACTTATTGCAGTACAGAACGCTGTATCTCGCTAAATGACATCGTTCTTTAGGGTTTCACGATGCTTGCATGCGCTTTAACGAGAATATCACAATATAGCAGTTTCGCACTTGTAACGGTACAACACGCAGTATTTGGCTTGTTCATGCCGTTTTGTATGCTTTCGCAACATTTCACCTAATGCAGTTTTGTACATGCAATAAAACAACACTATCTCGTTAGATGACGTCCTTTTTGGTGGTTTCACGACGCTAATAGCTTAAACTAACATAACTCAACCTAACATAACCTTCGCACTTCTCTCGTTAGCAAACGCTTTACTCGCTACTTTACAATGCTCTCTACAACATTCGCACTAGTATCTCAAAACGCTCTATTACACTGTTTCGTTCACATTTAAGATATTTGCATGACCTCACAGTTTTTCACCAACTCATTACAATACAGAACGCTGTATATCGCTAAATGACATCGTTCTTCAAGGTTTCACGATGCTTGCATGCGCTTTAACCTGAATATCACAACATAGCAGTTTCGCACTTGTAACGGTACAACACGCAGTATTTGGCTTGTTCATGCCATTTTGTGTGCTTTCACAACATTTCACCTATCGCAGTTTCGTACTCGCAAGAAAACAACACTATCTCGTTAGATGACGTCGTTTTTGGTGGTTTCACGACGCTACCTAGCTTAAACTAACATAACTACACCTAACATAACCTTCACACTTCTATCGTTAGAAAACGTTTTACTCGCTACTTTACATTGCTTTCTACAACATTACGACGGTTTCAAGCGCTTTCACATCAGATTTCGCAGTTCCCGAATTGTAATGTTGAAAAACACTGAATCTCACTATGTGACATTGTTTAATGCGGTTTTACGATGGTTCATATCTTAACCTAACCTAACCTGACCTAACCTAACCTAACCTAACCTTACCTAACCTAACCTAACCTAACCTAACCTAACTTAACCTAACCTAACCTAACCTAACCCAACCCAACCCAACCTAGCCTAACCTAACCTAACCTAACCCAACACAACCCAACCCAACCCAACTTAACCTAACCTAACCTAACTTAACCTAACCTAACCCAACGCAACCCAACCTAACCTAAACTAACCTAACCTAAGCTAACGTAACCTA